>NW_023270415.1:28026052-28114143 GCF_011800145.1 Mirounga leonina | reverse complement strand
CCAAAAAACAAAAGCCCAGGGCCAGATGGCTTCCCAGGGGAATTCTACCAAACATTTCAAGAAGAATTAATACCTATTCTTCTGAAACTGTTCCAAAAAATAGAAATGGAAGGAAAACTTCCAAACTCATTTTATGAGGCCAGCATTACCTTGATCCCCAAACCAGACAAAGACCCCATCAAAAAGGAGAATTACAGACCAATATCCCTGATGAACATGGATGCAAAAATTCTCACCAAAATACTAGCCAATAGGATCCAACAGTACATTAAAAGGATTCTTCACCAGGACCAAGTGGGATTTATCCCTGGGCTGCAAGGTTGGTTTAACATCCGCAAATCAATCAATGTGATACAATACATTAACAAAAGAAAGAACAAGAATCATATGATCCTCTCAATAGATGCAGAAAAAGCTTTTGACAAAGTACAGCATCCTTTCTTGATCAAAACTCTTCAGAGTATAGGCATAGAGGGTACATACCTCAATATCATAAAAGGCATCTATGAAAAACCTACAGCGAATATCATTCTCAATGGGGAAAATCTGAGAGCTTTCCCCCTAAGGTCAGGAACGCGGCAGGGATGTCTACTATCACCACTGCTATTCAACATAGTATTGGAAGTCCTAGCCACTGCAATCAGACAACAAAAAGAAATAAAACTCATCCGAGTCGGCAAAGAAGAAGTCAAACTCTCACTCTTTGCAGATGATATGATACTTTATGTGGAAAACCCCAAAGACTCCACCCCAAAACTGCTAGAACTCATACAGGAATTCAGTAAAGTGGCAGGATATAAAATCAATGCACAGAAGTCAGTGGCATTCCTATACACCAAGAACAAGATAGAAGAAAGAGAAATTAAGGAGTTGATCCCATTTACAATTGCACCCAAAACCATAAGATACCTAGGAATAAATCTAACCAAAGAGGCAAAGGATCTGTACTCAGTAAACTATAAAATACTCATGAAAGAAATTGAGGAAGATACAAAGAAATGGAAAAACGTTCCATGCTCATGGATTGGAAGAACAAATATTGTGAAGATGTCAATGCTACCTAGAGCAATCTACACATTCAATGTAATCCCCATCCAAATACCATCCACTTTTTCCAAGAAATGGAACAAATAATCCTAAAATTTGTATGGAACCAGAAAAGACCCCGCATAGCCAGAGGAATGTTGAAAAAGAAAAGCAAAGCTGGCGGCATCACAATTCCGGACTTCCAGCTCTATTACAAAGCTGTCATCATCAAGACAGCATGGTACTGGCACAAAAACAGACACAGAGATCAATGGAACAGAATAGAGAGCCCAGAAATGGACCCTCCACTCTATGGTCAACTCATCTTTGACAAAGCAGGAAAGAATGTCCAATGAAACAAAGACAGTCTCTTCAACAAATGGTGTTGGGAAAATTGGATAGCCACATGCAGAAGAATGAAACTGGACCATTTCCTTACACCACACAAAAATAGACTCCAAATGGTTGTAAGACCTCAATGTGAGACAGGAGTCCATCAAAATCCTAAAGGGGAACACAGGCAGCAACCTCTTTGACCTCAGCTGAAGCAACTTCTTCCTAGAAACATCGCCAAAGGCAAGGGAAGCAAGGGCAAAAATGAACTACTCGGACTTCATCAAGATAAAAAGCTTTTGCAAAGCAAAGGAAACAGTCAACAAAACCAAAAGACAACCGACAGAATGGGAGAAAATATTTGCAAATGACATATCAGATAAAGGGCTAGTATCCAAAATCTATAAAGAACTCATCAAACTCAACACCCAAAGAACAAAGAATCCAATCAAGAAATGGGCAGAAGACATGAACAGACATTTTTCCAAAGAAGACATCCAAATGGCCAACAGACACATGAAAAAGTGCTCAATATCGCTTGGCATCAGGGAAATCCAAATCAAAACCTCAATGAGATACCACCTCACACCAGTCAGAATGGCTAAAATTAACAAGTCAGGAAACGACAGATGTTGGCGGGGATGCGGAGAAAGGGGAACCCTCCTACACTATTGGTGGGAATGTAAGCTGGTGCAGCCACTCTGGAAAACAGTATGGAGGTTCCTCAAAAAATTGAAAATAGAGCTACCCTATGATCCAGCAATTGCACTACTGGGTATTTACCCCAAAGATACAAAAGTAGGGATCCGAAAGGGTACGTGCACCCCGATGTTTATAGCAGCAATGTCCACAATAGCCAAACTGTGGAAAGAGCCAAGATGTCCATCGACAGATGAATGGATAAAGAAGAAGTGGTATATATATACAATGGAATATTATGCAGCCATCAAAAGGAATGAGATCTTGCCATTTGCAACGACGTGGATGGAACTGGAGTGTATTATGTTGAGTGAAATAAGTCAAACAGGGAAAGACATGTATCTTATGATCTCACTGATATGAGGAATTCTTAATTGCAGGAAACAAATTGAGGGTTGCTGGAGTGGGGGGTGGGGTGGGAGGGATGGGGTGACTGGGTGATAGACACTGGGGAGGGTATGTGCTATGGTGAGCGCTCTGAATTGTGTGAGACTGTTGAATCACAGATCTGTACCTCTGAAACAAATAATGCAATATATGTTAAGAAAAAAAAAGAAGAAGAAGAAGAAGGTAGCAGGAGGGGAAGAATGAAGTGGGGGAAATCGGAGGGGTAGATGAACCATGAGAGACGATGGACTCTGAAAAACAAACAGGGTTCTAGAGGGGAGGGGCGTGGGAGGATGGGTTAGCCTGGTGGTGGGTATTGAGGAAGGCACATTCTGCATGGAGCACTGGGTGTTATGCACAAACAATGAATCATGGAACACTACATCTAAAACTAATGATGTAATGTATGGGGATTAACATAAGAATAAAAAAAATAAATTAAAAAAAAAAGTTTGTTTTAGTAACTCAAATAAGAGATGATGGTGACTTGGATTGGGTCTTAGCAATGGTGAGAAGTGGTTGTATTGGGGATTCCTGGAGAGTTGGTTATAGGATGTAAAACAGAAACGGGAGACTGGCAGCAAATTTTGGGAGCTGAGAGCCAGGCAGGATGGAATTACCATCATCTGAGATGGGGAAAACTTCAGGAAGAGCAGTCTAGGAGGTTGAAAGTCAGGAATTCAACTTTGGCCATATTCTGTCATTAGACAATAGAATGGAGAGCTTCAATAGGCAGTTACTACAAAGGAAGGTCTGGACTGATGATCTAAATTCATGGAAAACAGTTTTAAGTTTACATTTTTTTTTGTGATTAATGAGTTAATGTATGTCTCCCCAACCATCTTGAAATCTTCATAGGGACAAGCATAGGGACAATTCTACTTTACTGCTATTTTATCAGTATCTAGCAAGTACTTGTTATAGGGTATCAATAAAATTGAATATAGGTGACTAAGTGAATGAATAAGCTAGAGTGGATTTAGGCAAATAATGTGGGATAGAGATTTAGGAAGCAACAACAGGAATAAACTCAGTTATGAACTTCATTAACAGATGTCATCGGGGTGCCTGGGTGGCTCAGTTGGTTAAGCCTCTGACTCCTGATTTCAGCTCAGGTCATGATCTCAGGGTCCTGAGTTTGAGCCTGACATGGGGCTCCACACTCAGCGGGGAGTCTGCTTCCCCACTCTCATGCTTGTGCTCTCCATCTCTCTCTCAAATAAATAAATAAATCTTTTAAAAAACCTTAAAGATGTCACTGACATTTGTCAATTACTGTGATAATAATATCAGTATGATAATAGAAATATTATTGTCACCCAATTTTATAGATGAAGATTCTGATGCATAGAAAGCTAAAATTAGGAAGTCTTCTATCCTAAGATGTTTTTTACTACTTTCCTATTTATTATAAAAATGCTTGTTAGAATTTTACATCTGGCTCTATAGCTCCATCTCTAGTATATTTTAACATATGGAATGACAAGAAGATTAGGTTGATTTTCCCCCATGTAAATAGTCCTTTCTTTCCCCCACTATTTTGTTTATAATGATTTTATTATCCATGAATTCATGGTGCCTATTTTGTCATGATTTAAATATTTGTATATATGAACAACAGTTTCTAGGATATACATACTTTTTTTTTTTAAAGGATTTTTTTTTTAATTTTTTTTTTAAAGATTTTATTTATTTATTTGTGAGAGAGAATGAGAGACAGAGAGCACGAGAGGGAGGAGGGTCAGAGGGAGAAGCAGACTCCCTGCCGAGCAGGGAGCCTGATGCGGGACTCGATCCTGGGACTCCAGGATCATGACCTGAGCCGAAGGCAGCCGCTTAACCAACTGAGCCACCCAGGCGCCCCGGATATACATACTTTTTTTCTATATTTATTATAAAATGTTTTAAAACTAGGAAATAAACTGTAAAGAATCATACAAAGAATATCTGAGTGTCTATTACTTACCTTTCCAAATTGTAATATATTAGAACTACTCCGCATCTCATTGCTCATTTTCTTCTCCAGTGGTGACCTATTCCACCTGTTTTTGAATGGAAAACCAGCCTAAACTTAGTGGTATGACCAAAAACCACTTTATATTGTTTATGGATTCAATGTATCAAAAATTGGGAAGGGCTCAGTGGGGATGCCCTATCTCTGTTCCATATGTCTGGAGCCTCAGCTGAAAAGACTCAAAGACAGGGGGCACTATGACTGGCTGGAATCATTTGAAGGCTTGTTAACTTGTACGTGTGGTGGTCGATGCTGGC
Source organism: Mirounga leonina (assembly GCF_011800145.1). Lineage (NCBI taxonomy): Eukaryota > Metazoa > Chordata > Mammalia > Carnivora > Phocidae > Mirounga > Mirounga leonina. The sequence goes on along the minus strand of NW_023270415.1, from coordinate 28,109,427 downwards.
TGTCAGCTGAGACCTCAGCTGGGGCTCTATATTACCCGAGGTCCCTCCAAGTTACTGTTTGGGCTTTTTTACAGAATGGTTCCTGGGTTGCAAGAACAAGTATCCTGAGAGCACAAGGCAGAAATGCATGACACTCTTATGATCTAGCCTTAGAAGTCATATTGAGTCTCTTGTACTGTACTCTGTTGGTTGAGATAGTCACGAAGGTCCACCTGGAAGCATGGCAAAAGATATAGACCCAGGGCGCCTGGGTAGCTCAGTCGGTTAAGCGACTGCCTTCGGCTCAGGTCATGATCCCGTGGTCCTGGGATCGAGTCCCGCGTCGGGCTCCCCGCTCTGCAGGGAGCCTGCTTCTCCCTCTCCCACTCCCCCTGCTTGTGTTCCCTCTCTCGCTGTGTCTCTCTGTCAAATAAATAATAAAAATAAAAAAATCTTTAAAAAAAAAAGATATAGACCCAATACTCAATGAGTAAAATGACATGATCACACTGTAAGAAGAACATGTTATTATTAGGTATTATTGTGGTCATTATTGGAATATACAGTCTGCTGCAGTATCATTACTTTGAATTCGGTATTTAACATTTCTACATATTTAAAATTTTTTACTATATATGCACGAAGAAATGAAACTATAATACTGTCTTATGTGTTTTAAAACTTATGTGAATGCTGTACACTCACACACTTATATATGGCATAAAGTTTGAGAGCTGTATAGCATGCATATATATTTTGAGCTATTTGTGCTGGTTTTTTTCCTAATATTTTTAAGATTAATCCACACTAATATATGTAGCCCTTTTTCTTTCATTTTAACTTCAGCATAATATCTTTTTGTGTAATTATACCATAATTTATTTGCTCCTACTCCCGATGATGTATATTTGACTATAGCTACATTGGATATCATATATTTTACTATATTGCCAAATTGATCTTCCGAAGTTGTGCTACTTTACATTCTTAGCAACAAATGTGAAAATTAGGTTGTCTTTGTTTGAAGGTAACCAAAAATTGATTATAGAAAACATAGGGAGGAAAGAACTTATTAGAAAATTACTGAGTAATAAAATAGAAGGAATAGCCAGATAACCAGGTCTTAAGAAAGATAGAAACCAGGGTTTTGGATATCAGAACTGGGAACTAGTGGTTGTCTTTTTTAACCCCCCTTGACAATTCTTTTATTGTGGTAAAATATATAGAACAAAAATTTGTCACTTTAAAATATACAACCCAGTGGCATTCACAATATTTTGCAGCCATTACCATGATCTAGTTTCAGAACCTTATCCCAAAAGGAAACCCCTACCCATTAAGCAGTTACTCCCATAGCTCTTGTCTCCACCAGCTCCTGCCAGCCACTAAGCAGCCTTCTGCTTTATGACTTGGCCTATTTTGTATATTTTATATAAATGGAATCATACAATATGTAGTCTTTTGTGTCTGGCTTTTTTCCCTTAGCATAATGTTTTTAAGGTTCATCTATGTTTCAGCATGTGTCACTATTTCATTTCTTTTGGGGCTGAATAATATTTCATTTTATGGATATACATTTTATTCATTCATCAGTTGAGGGATCTTTAGGTTGTTACCATGGTTTTCTTTTCAAAGTTTTGCCTTTAGAAAACAACATCAGTCATCTTCATCTAAAACTTCATAATTACTTGTAGTTCATATTCTTGGGAGAGTCTGTCTCATTGGCCTAACTTAGGTATGTGTATAGCTCTGTCATTGGACAGTGAGGTTCTGTGAGTGACAACCTTATGAGATTTATATAAATTTGAGATGGTGGATGCACGTTGCAATTTCTCAAAAAAGTACAAAGCAAAATGAGTCAAGAACTAATGTTCATTTTATGTCCCTTAGAAATTATATCTAAGCAGAATTTCCCTCACTTGTCTAGTGTGTTGATGGTGCTCTATCATTTTATATTTTTTGATGATGATCATTTGCTTACTATATATTTGGTGGCTTATTTCAATGGAATTTTGGTATGGGAGAGAGTGCTGCCATCCTCAGATTATTAAGTGTTCAAAAGTTATGATCTAATTTTTTTTTTCTACAAACAGTGATTATATGGAAGCTGCATCTTCTAGAAAAGGGTCAGCCCCAAAATGAACCTAGAAACCAATTATGGGATAAAGATCCTCTTCTGGAAATAAGAATACATGCAGCTAACTTCAAAGATGTGAAGAATAAAATGAAAAGCATCGACCTCTATATAGTTACTCTGGGGCAGAAAAGCTGTGAGACCTCATGAGGGTAGAATCTGGCTATTGTATAAGGATTTTTCATGCTAAAAGGAAACATATTTCTTTTGTTATGTGAAGATGACAGCAAACAATAAGTATCTATTTAATGAATTTATAATATAGAGGGTCAACTTACTATTTTTTCTATTTATATTTTTGACAGATACTAACAAAGTCACAGTGCAAACTTTAAGTTCAAACTTTATAGGTATTATGCAAGAAAACCCTGAAAAAATGTAATAGAAAGTGGAATTGGCTATATTTAGAATGAATGTTCATATGTCTGTATTTGTGTTTTATAATGCATTATGTGCAGTATAAATCCATCAAAATAGTCAAAATCAGGGACTATTTTGATGGTAGAAACAAAACAGGATATCTTATAAAATTAATTGATTATAGAAATACAGAAATAAATTATAGAAATACACTAGAAATATGGATCTTTTTTTAAGATTTTATTTATTTGACAGAGAGAGAGAGGGAGAGAGAGAAAGTGAGCATGAGCAGGGGGAGGGGGAGTGTCAGAGGGAGAGGGAGAAGCAGACTCCCTAGTGAGCTGGGTCCCCAAGGTGGGGCTCAATCCCAGGACCCTTAGATCATGACCTGAGCTGAAGGCAAATTTTAACCGACTGAGCCACCCAGGTGCCCCTGTGGTACAAAAAGTTCTTGAATAATGTCATTTAAAAAAGCATTCAATTGAAATATAATAGCCTAATAGTTGTGATTTTGCTTTTGACCATCCTCACTTTATAAAAAAATAAAAACTCTCTTTTCTGTGAACCATTAGAAATTATGCTTTCATCACTGCTGGGAGATGTGTTTTCATTACTAGCAGTAGGGAATAAAATGGAAAACTAATTTACTTGAAAATTATTTTCACAGTAACTCCACTTTAAGAGAGAAAGGATAGTTTATCTTTTAAAAAGAGAAATTAATATTAATAAATTATACACAATTCTAATTGCAACATGTCAAAGATATAAAAAAAATTAATGTGTCTTTTTTATGATAAAAGAATGTCTTTTGATTTGGAGAAATCAACCATGGATTGTTCTAAAGCAATAATGGCAGGCATAAAAGGAAAATATGTAAAGTAGGAGAGGTATATACTGGGCATTTATAGCCTTTTAGAGTTTTTTTTTTTTTAAGATTTTATTTATTTATTTGAGACAGAGAGAATGAGAGAGACAGAGAGCACATGAGAGGGGGGAGGGTCAGAGGGAGAAGCAGGCCCCCTGCTGAGCAGGGAGCCCGATGCGGGACTCGATCCAGGGACTCCAGGATCATGACCTGAGCCAAAGGCAGTCACTTAACCAACTGAGCCACCCAGGCGCCCTAGCCTTTTAGAGTTTTTACTTTTCTTTCTAACAAAAACCCACCAACACTCCCCCCAACGGCCCCCACCTACTTACTTAGTGTTCTGTGTCAATCCTGGGTCAGTTTGACCCAGATCAATTCCTCCCAATTCCACTGTTCTGCTCTTTGTATCAGGGAGGTAACTCATGCAGGCTGCATAACTCAAGCTCCATTGTTGAGAGGTTATGGTAGGTTTGCACAGTGAGAGTCATTGGCCTGAAATTGGAAGGCAGCTGGAAGGGAGAAGAAAGGGCAGAAATGCCTCAGGCATACCATTTATGTCTGAATCCTACATGGCTCCAGTTCCTTCCAGAGAGGAGTGATGTGGTTCCACTTCCTAGCCCGTAAAACCATTCTTGGGCTTCACCCACTCTGTCTCACCCATTCTCTCCCATCTAGAGATTAGTAGTCACTCCTTGCTGTTGACAGTCTCTGAGTTTCTTCACTGTTCCCTTCTATAACCTGTGTAATTTTATGTATCAAATATTTTCTATTATAAGTAACTGGACACTTTTCTTGGATCCCAAGTGAATCAGATATTCACATACTCAGTGTTCTGCTAAATTTCTTTCCCTTCCCCCAAACTACATATTGAAGTAAAAGCAAGAGATGATGTCATTGGAATGGAGAGCAATCGTCTGAGCTTGTGAGATGAATAGAATTATGATTAGATGGCATTTAAATATTTGAACATTGTACAGCATCTGACATAGGAATACTCTTGTCCTGCCTGAAGGAGGTTATAAGTGATCCGAGTGCTCCTTTTCATCCCTGATGGTGGCTCCCCAAGCTTCCTCCCTCAGACTGGGAGCCTTTGAGGATTTTATCAGGGCAGAAATAAAGTCTTTCTTGGTAAGTCTTGCCAATGAAAGGAGTTTTTGATGCTATTAAAATGGAGGGTGATTTAACTTCTCTTCATCTCTGGGATAATGTTAAAGATAATGATCCATCTTGGGCAATGTTACAGGGGCCAAATGAGGGCAACATATGCTCAAAGCCAAACTGGGATTAGCACTATGATTCTACTGAAAGAGTACTGGAGGCCAGGTCACAAAAGGAGATCACCACTGACTTTAAACATGAGCAAATTATCACTATTTTCACATATAAGATTTGTCTCTGAGACAAGAGAAAGAAAAGGAAGCAATTCAGGCTGCCTTCATTATAACTGAAGTTGATGATGGTGTTTATATTTTTGAAAATTCTGAAAATATGAAAATATTGTATAGAGGTGCTAGGTATGAACAAGATGGGAAGAGGACACTCTAAAGAACAAAACCAGGTAAAAACCAGTTCAGCAGCTTTATTTTTTCCACTGTCTGTGGCTTTTCCAGTGAATAAGAAAAGCTGAAGTAAGCAAGAAATATATATGCATAGTGAAATTTTCCATCCCCCTTAGAGGAGAGTCTACTTCACAGATGAAATTTGTGGGGCTTTTCGGTTTCTAAGTGCCATGAAGGCAAATGAGAGAAAAATAGGGGGAAATTTTAGGAGCAATGGGAGGAAATGAGATTCAGGCATCACCAGGCATCTTTTAGGGACCATATTTTCATCACGTGAGAAAAAATTTAATGGACTGAGAAAGCAGATGAATAATAAACATTTTGCACCTATTGGTTTACTTGTACAATAGGCTTACCATGGATGTAATTTAAACCTAGGGATAATAATATAGGTACAACACAAATAGAATAAGGTATATTTGGTGGAGACTTTTAATAAAACATCTCTTTGCCATTTTTTAGATATACTTGGTGATGATTTCAAATACTGCATCACCTGATAGTGATTTGTATTTTAATTTTATTTGGCTATCAAGTCCTTAGATATTCATTATCAAAGTTATTCTTTCTAATGTATTGCTTTGCCATATTCTTTCTATTGTCATTTGTTCCATTCCTAAAATAGCCTATTTTCTACTTGTGATATCATAACACTGTGTTTTGAGACCTCTGAGGACTTTATCTTACTATCTGTTGTGCTGTCCTATGACACCATAGAATAAAAAAATAGACAAATAGGGGTGCTGGATGGCTCAGTCAGTTAAGCGTCTGCCTTCGGCTCAGATCACTATCCCAAGGTCCTGGGATCGAGCCCTGCGTCGGGGTTCTGCTTGGCTTCTCCCTCTCCCTCTGCCTGCTGCTCTGACTACTTGTGCTTTCTCTCTCTGTCAGATAAATAAATAAAATCTTAAAAAAAATAGATAAATAAAGCTAAGATATTGCTATAATTAGTTTAAAATCTCTAAAAGCTTTAGGTCATGGCTATGTTATTTTAAAACATGAAAACTTTAATGATTTCAAATTCACGAAATTGTTATTCCACAGTTGCTTAAAAATTTAAGGTACAGGGCGCCTGGGTGGCTCAGTCGTTAAGCGTCTGCCTTCAGCTCAGGTCATGATCCCAGGGTCCTGGGATCGAGTCCCACATCGGGCTCCCTGCTCTGCGGGAAGCCTGCTTCTCCCTCTCTCACTCCCCCTGCTTGTGTTCCTGCTCTTGCTATGTCTCTCTCTGTCAAAAAATAAATAAAATCTTTAAAAAAAAAAAAAAATTTAAGGTACATTTTATTCCACTGAGTGCAATGCCTATGTAGACATATAAGCTCTGATTTGTTGGTTGGAAGGTTTCAATTATAGTAAAGGTAATTATATTTCTTTCTGAAATAAACTTTCATTCTCTGGATAATTACATTTTGAATGAAAAGAAAATATCAAAACCTTGAGTTCCTCTGGAGATCTTTCCTAAGTACTTTGTTATTCTGGCCTCATGATGGCACCAAAGGGTAGGAAATTATTTTTTAAGTTCCTGATTACTTACTGAATTGCAATAAAAAAATAAAGAAAATTAGCAAAGGACAATCAAGTTTGCTTAACTTTCCACATAAAGAAGGTTGGAGGAGTTGGCACAGTTTTGGGTATGCCCCGTTTGGTATAGATGGTTATAATTCCCTCCTACTTTTCACTACGCAAGATACTTTCTCTCTCCTTTCTCTCCAATTACTTTGTCTCCTTCTCATGATCACTTCCCCAGTTTATGTCCTCTGCTGCAGCAAGGAAAACATGCTGATGGAAAAAAAAAAGATTTCCTTGATCTAATTATAACAATAAACTCGTGTCTGAATAACTTTGAAAGATACACATTTAGCCGATGGCCAATAAAGAACCCACTATAAAAGGAAATCTACATCATAAAATATGAAAAAAATGCCCTTTCAGGTATGATACCTCACTCATTTTCCAATGTCTTAAAGAATCAACGTTTAGAATTTAATTTGACATCATAATAAATCTTACTTCAGATTAATGGCAATAATCTCAGCTGTTGTCTTATATTTCTCATTGGTAGATGAGACATAGTTAATGTGTGCATTCAAATGAGTGCCCTGCTATACGTGCATCTCCATATATCAAATCTGTGCACTAGGTTTCTGTTACACATTGAGAGGGAGTAAAATAAATGTAAGATGTGTTCCTTATCCCTTCAAAGTTACTTGTAACTAGCTCAAGTGAAAGCATGAGTATATCTAAAAATAATAATAACAGTCAGTAACAATTTGAAGGCCTTGAATATTAGGAAATAAAAATAGTGCAAGATGGCTTTTGATTAAGAAAAAACTTAAAATGCTATATAATGAATTCCCCCCAAATGTAAGTCAATCAATCAAACAAAAAAATTTTTTTTAAAGATTTTATTTACTTATTTGAGAGTGAGAGACAGAGAACAGGAGCAGGGGGAGAGGGCAGAAGGAGAGGGAGAAGCAAACCCCACAGGACTCGATCCCAGGACCCCGAGATCATGCCCTGAGCTGAAGGCAGGTGCTTAACCGACTGAGCCACCTAGGCGCCCCCCCAAAAAACATTTTGAGATGGGCAAATTATGTCTGATTACTCAGCCTTTATGACCTGCAGTTGGCTTCCTCAATCTACGGAATATAAAGATTTTTATATGTTTACTCTGTTTTCTCATTTTTTATAATTTTTTTTGCATTGATACAAAGCTTCATAAAAATAGTTTATAACACAGCACCTCAATCTTTTCTTTTTAGTTTCTTTGGGATTTGGGATCCTCTGACAATGTTTCTTGTAACTCCCATCCCAACGTCTCTCTCCTCACCTACAACCAACCTTAGTAAGATGGGGTACTTTGGACTTTTCTGCTTCCCGAAAGACTCTTGGGTCAGCTTGCTTAGATAGTACTTTGTGCTTTTTTGTAATGACTATTGCTCTCCCTTTGTTTTATTCCTATAATCACCGCAGTAAAGAAAATATCCATTACCGAAATTTGTGAAAAACAGAAGAGTTCTTTGCTCCTGGTTTCTTATCAGATCTTGCATTTTTAAATTTACATATTCCCTTCTCCTCCTAAAATCTCTGAGATCCTAGAGTTTGGGCTAGAGGACAATGTGAGAAGCATAACTTTGAATCATTGTCCTGGATCAAGTTTGTCCCTTAAGTATCTTTTCCTTTTAAGGAAAGTCCCTTCTCTATTGGGCATAGTACCTGGGTAGCTAAGGGATGGGCTTTGTCCCTGATTAGCCTGAGTACTTTCATTCGTGAGGGGAGAGGGTTGTGGGTTAACTCTTAGCCTCTAAATCACCATATACTTGAGGCTTATTGGCATTCTTTTTAAAAATGAATCCTTAGTGGGACCATCCTGCCTAAGTGTATATATATCTGATTGAACACTCTAAGAAAAAAATATATATCTAAGAATATATGTATCTAAGAATATATATCCAAGAATATTTATGTATCTAATAATGTTTAATATACTTTATTATATATGTATTACTCTAAGAATATATATGTGTTATGTATATGTATGTAAGTATATGTATGTGCATATATATATTCTTAGAGTGTTCATCTAGCTTAGACCCTCACTCTGGGTGTTTTTGTTTCATTGGAAATAATCTAAATTAACACAACATGGAACATTACAAATTAAAAAAAAAGTTCCTTTTTCAAAAGTCACTGTTACTTTAACAAGAAATGTGACAAAACCCCTTGAGTTTGACACTTCTTTGTAGTGGGCTGACTTTTCATATAGGCATGAAGATATATTTTTGTCATCTATTTGTTTCACAACATATTTTTAACAAAAATCTTTCAAATTCAAAGTCCTTTTCTAAGAAATGTTAGAGACACAATCCAGAAGCTTGGAATAACAGTGATATAAGTGTGACTGTATTTGACTGAATCGCTTAGACACAGTACCCTCAGTGTTAGATGTTGAAAAGGCACCTAAAAACAGGTAGAGTATCCATTCGTCCAGAATAAAGGTGGAATTTTTTCACGGGTAAGCCTAGCACAGAGGCAAGGACTTTGAATGACCTTTCTCTGCTTGTCTGCATTAAGTGATTTCTGTCATCTTCAGCATGCTTATAATGATGCCAATTCAGGAAATATTTAAACTTATAGGGGTGACTGGCTGGCTCAGTTGGAGGAGCATGCCACTCTTGATCTTGAGGTTGTGGGTTCGTGCCCCATGCTGGGTGTAGAGATTACTTAAAAATAAAATCTTAAAAAAAAAAAGGAAATATTTAAGCCTATAAAAGGGTAATGTTGGTATAGATATAAGATTCCTACAATTTTATTTTAATCACCCATCCTTATCAGCTTCTGGATATGGAAATATTTCCTCGGATTATTTTAAGTCACATAATTATAGAAACTAATGATAGATTTGGTTCTTAAAATTTGTTTGAAAATACTCTTTTCTATATGGATGAAATTATACATGGACTTTGAAATTTGAAACTGAAATAATACTATTAAATTTGTGCCCCTCCACCTGGGTGGCTCAGTTGGTTAAGCATCTAACTTTGGCTCAGGTCATGATCTGGGTCCTGTGATGGAGCCCAGGGTTCAGCTCCCTGCTCAGTGGGGATTCTGCTTGTCACTATGTCCCTCCCCTCACTCGTGCTCTCTTTCTCTCTCTCTCAAATAAATAAATAAAATCTTAAAAATAAATAAAAAAATAAATAAACAAATTAGTGCCCCCCATCTTCAGATGAGGAAACCAAGGAACAGAAAGTTTAATTACTTGTAGATAGTAGATGGTGATACTAGATTAAAATCTAGGACTTACGGGAAATTGTTGAGTATTTTTTGTTTTTGTGTTTATCTACTTTTTTTTTTCCCTCAGAAAAAACCAACATGTTTTATCTGCTGGATTTAAAGAAAAGGACCCTAAAAAAAGACCCCAATTTCAGTAAACCTTAATTTTGTGTTGCTCTAAATATACAGATTTTTTTCCCTTCTAAAATTTCCATCTCTTCCTAAAAGATGGACAATACTAAGATAGACAGTGTTCCTTATTGTTTAGCAGCCTGCTCCTTTATCTATTATAGAGATGAGAAAAAAAGCATAAATTCAGTAATAAATTTAAAGTTATTCACAATTTATTGATGTATTTTAATAAATTCCTGAATAAATATTGTTTTATTTCAATTCTCCAATGCAATATTTTTATGAACAAAACAAGTTTATATCTATCATATTATATTGTATCATATACTCATATACACATATACATGTAGTCACATGCATATATGTACGTATATGTGGGTGCACACAAAATGCATGCACACATATGAATCTTCCATTATTAGCAATCTAATATTGTAAAGTAGTTAAAACTTTTAATATTTGTAAGGCTCTCAAAACAATATGTGGCATACTGTAAGTATTACATATGTACTTCCTTTTTGTTATGATGATACAGTCTATAACAAACTAGATTTCAGATCTATGAAGAATAGTAAGGGGGTGCCTGGGTGGCTCAATCGTTAAGCGTCTGCCTTCAGCTCGCGTCATGATCTCAGGGTCCTGGGATCGAGCCCCGCGTCGGGCTCCCTGCTCAGCGGGAAGCCTGCTTCTCCCTCTCCCACTCCCCCTGCTTGTGTTCCCTCTCTCGCTGTGTGTCTCTCTGTCAAATAAGTAAATCTTAAAAAAAAAAAAAAAAAAAAAAAGAATAGTAAGAACACTAGGTCTATTTTGTTTTTAAAAATACGTATTTTTTCCCATACAAAAGGATAAAAAACATCTCCACTATGGCTGCAATATTTCTGAAAACATTACATCTCTACCAGTCAGTAAATAATAAGTGCTAAATGAGTGGTATGGAAAGTAATTCTTGTGGAAGTTTAGAAGGAAAGATTGCTTCCAGATGAAATGCTCAGGAATGCTGTACAAGAGAGGCAGAATTTGAGCTGCACTTTAAAAAATGGGCAGGATTTGGATAAACAGAATAAAGAAGGTTGGGCTGAGAGGTATTGTAACAGAAGTAAAGTGTAAAGGCAGAGCTTAATTTTCATTTTTCTCTGCCTCAGGGTTGATGAGAGGAGATAAATATAGTTAAACATGAAGCCAAGAGGGAAATCTCCTTTCTCTCTTTCAATGACGTTTGAACTCCTTCCCACTATCACTATATTCTTCAAAACAAGGCTTCCTGGAAAATTTTCCTTTCTATTGTGCTCCCTTGGATAATGATATATTCATATCTGTTGCCTTAAAATAATATATTCCCATAATTATGATACTATTTCATATTTACAATATTGAGACGAAAGTGCATGTGTGTGCGTGTGTTTTTTCTTTATAACCTGGGTTTCTCTAGTTCATAAAGAAACAAGGAAGCTGTGCTTTTTTCTGTCAGAGTAAGGAGAGAGGTACTTCTCCTACTCAAGCAAAATAATTGAAGTACAGCTGGGCATCAGACTATACCATGTTTAATAAACTTCATGGAAATTTGGCCACAAGGGGTGGTTATAGGAATATTTGTCACCTCAGAAAACAAAGCTTTACTCTCCATCTTCAAACAGCTCTCTTACCTAAGTCATCTTAACTGGCAAGGGACACGCTCTTGCATGCATTGGCTAATGAAAGGTATGTGACAATTTAATCATTAGGAAGGTGTATAATTCACAGAATCTTAATAAAGAAAATAAAATTAGGAACAGATGTCTGCTGAAACAACATCAAAATTCCCAAACCTCCTAAATGTATATCTAAGCTGAAAACAAATGATTTGGGGATTTTCTGCTGTTTAGGATTATCTATACCGGTGAGCCCCTCTGTTCTGCTTATAACAGTGTTGACTTAGTTTGTCTGCTAGGAGGCTACCCCAGCTGCAAGGATATGTAGTAATTACATTAGATTTGGGTTATGTGTCAATGTAAAACCCTGAATCAGTTATGTATACAAATAAAAGTATTTTACTTCCTATTTTAGTTGGTCAAAGTTGCTTTGAAATGTACTCAAGGTGAATATTGGGTTAATATATGAAAAGAATGCTTTGGCAAACACCAGATTGGTGAAAATTAGTTGGATTTCATATTCTCTAAATAACATAGCCTCCTCTGTTAATGCACACCAGTTCAATATTTATTACACTCTTTTTGTGAGCAAAATCCTATGATTACATCACCTGAGGAGTTATTTAGATGTGATTAAAGCCTAGAATTTCAGCTGGACAAGCCCACAACATTTGTGGCTCCACTTTGCACCTTAAAACTTGCATTTGCACCTGCAAAAGGCTGAAATGAATCGCAAGTCAGCACATGTGTGTTCCATTATTCATTTTTTATGAGCAGATGTGGGTGATGTGGGCAAAGAGCTAGATGCATCTTTAATTGAGAAAACCTGTGGAAAAGTTATCCCTAAATCTCTCCTAGGGAATTGATTTAGAACACGACACACCATGATTTGGAAACTACGAGTCAGACCCAAATGTTGACCAGACAACCTAAACTTGAACATAGGCTGTCAGAACTGAATATTAAGGACATTAATCCTCAGATTTTCTTCCTTTCAAAATTTCTCTGAATAATGCTGTGTCCATTATGTTTTTTTGTTTTGTTTTGTTTTAGTGTTCACCTTAAAATAATATAAGCCATCAGGATTAAAGACATAAAACCAGTGGCATTCATCTGTAGAAAAATAAATTTGGTCCCAAACTTGTATTTCCATGTTTCATTCACACAGAAAGAGTCTTAGAATTGTGTAATTTAAAGATGTTTGGTTTCATTTTTGCTAAATTAACACATCTGAATATTTATTCTATAGTAGATACTTCCCTAGTAGTTAGGGATGAGGACTGGAGGTAAAAGTGAATGAGACGCAGATCCTAACATCAAAAAAGCATATTTCAAAAAGCACAGTTTATAAAGCTTGGCTCTTCTGGAGCTTATAATAATGATGTAGCTCCTGGTCAGGTCAAACCAAATTGTATATGCAATATCAGATGAATTGTTCTACAAAAACTAATGCTATGCCTATATAGCCAGTAAAAGTGTTAGGTATTAGGAAGACAATGAGGAATAAGCCCTTAAGAAATTTATAATACGTCAGAGGAGAATAAAGTGATTCATGCTAGGATAAAGAATGCAAGGGAGTGGGGCGCCTGGGTAGCTCAGTTGTTAAGTGTCTGCCTTTGGCTCAGGTCATGATCCCAGGGTCCTGGGATCAAGCCCCGCGTCGGGCTCCCTGCTCAGCGGGAAGCCTGCTTCTCCCTCTCCCACTCCCCCTGCTTGTGTTCCCTCTCATGCTGTCTCTCTGTCAAATAAATAAATAAAATCTTTAAAAAAAAAAAAGAATGCAAGGGAGTGATAGAAACCATTAGGAAAAGCACCTCAGCCCTGGGGAACTGGAGATAGAAAATGACATCCACAGTTAAGTAAAAGATGAGTTGGTGTTAAGCAGGTTGGAGAAGGCATGGAAAGAAGGTCTAGGTAGAGGGAAGAGCACATGAAAGATACAAAGATGGAAAAACATGGTCACTTGGAGGAGCAGTAAGGAGATTTGTTATACCCAAACATAGAAAGGACAATATTAAGGAAAATGAAATTGGAGTGATCACAGTTATAGATATTTATCTAGTACTATGTGCCATACTGTAGTCAAAGAACATTAGAGAATTTAACTCATTTAGTCTTCACCATAATCATGTGAAGAGATATTCCTATTTTGAAGATGAGAATCCTGAGGCTTAGAGAAATTAATTACTTGTCTAAGATCCCTAGATATTAGATGACAGAATTCAAACCTAGGCTTTAAGCTCCATGTTTGTAAACACTGCACTGTGTGACTTTTGATGATCAAGCTGAGACATGTTGAGGGGTTTGTACTTTATTTATACAGCATTTGGTAACCATTGAAGAGTTTTAGGTCTTGAATTTTAGCAAAGCTAAATGAAAGAATGAATGAAAAGTATGAGAGGGGAATGATTCTGTAATTAGGAAGAACATGGAGGAGGCTATTTTAGTATTCCAGAGAAAGATAGGAGTATAACTAAGATAGTGGCAGAGAGATAGAGAAAATTGGGAGTTTTTAAATGATATTAAGGAGGCAAGAGTCAGTATTAGTAGGGCTCAATGAGGGAAGTGTTTGGGGGAATAAGTTAAGAGTGGCTGGGCTCTTGGCTTCCAGTTTAGACATTTTGATAAGTTACTATACTATTGATTGCAATAGTGATAGCTCAAATGTTAAATACTTTTGGGGGCTTTTCATTTGCTTGCTCCCTCCACACACATCCTCCACCACAGTGTTGGGAATAGGTAGTTTTCTCTGGGTTTTTATAGCACCCTGAGGACACAATTCTCCATGCTAGTTACCATACTGCATGGCCTTTCCCACTTGACTCAGGTTCATTGAGGTCATCTTTTACATTCAGTATCTCCAGAAGCTGTCAGAGATTTGCTTAAATATTTGTTGAATGAGTACAATGACACATGTAAGTGGTAGAAAAACAGTAGGGGCTCAGGAGATAGTAAAATCTATCTCATAAATGCTATCTTAGGGAAAAAGGGAAGGAATTGGAAGTATGGGAGCTATTTTTATCTAATTTTTCTCATAAAACATGGGATTTAGGGAGAAAAGGTAGAATATAGGAAAAGACGACTGGCTACAGATACTGTGTTGAGGAATAGAATTTGCCCTTTTGCCCCTTTGGACAATGGGTTAAAATATTACAAGATTGGATCTTTTCCTGAGGACGAACAGCAATTTGCATATTTATCAAGAGGTTATTAATTTGATTTATCAAGACCTCTTTAATATGAAAATTCAATGATCAGAGGGGGAAAATCTATAAAAAATATTTTTGTGGAAAACACTGAGAATGACATAAGAGGATAAAAATGGAGAAAGTAACAAGGATGAGATCATTACAAATGGGGCCTAGAACAGTCAGGCGGGACACAGTATGGGAATGCAAAGCATGGAGAAGAGGCCAACTGAGATTTTGTTGGATGCTATGGTAGAACAAAAGGAATACCTTATAGGAGTCATTGTGAGCTTGATGATGCAAGACTCATATTGTCTCCTTCCATTAGGCATATTTGCTGAGCTTAAGACCTCAAGAATTATTTCTACCTGGAATTGAGTCAGTATCATTGACCACATTTTCAGTTTGGAACTCTGTAGTTGGCTGGTGTCTTACTTGACCCCTCCCACCTCTCATCTTTTAATTCTTAATTACCCATTTATATCATCTGACTCTATGTCCTCCTACATCCTATTCACCTGACTGTACATTTCTGTAAGTGCCTTTCTGGGTGGAGAGAAATTTCTTAGTGATTGTATGTCACTTCTTTCTATCTTCCTAACACTTCACATGGAGTCTTGTATATAAAAGGCATTAGAAAAATATTAATATACAATAGAAAAATGTGATATAATAATTTTATAGTCCTCTGTGAGGAGGATGGATCCAGAAAACAAATTTTATTTTCTGTCCTTTTGTCAACCTGAAGGCTGTATAAATGATGAGTGTGTGATGCAATATATGAGAGGAGATAAATTGATCCACACTTGAAAAAAGGAAAGACATAAAAGAACCAAGGTGAAAGTGGAGCATGTTGCAAGAAGGGGGTGCAAGGCTGCGGGGGGGGGCGGTCTCTAAAAGACAGAGATGCTGGGTGCTAAGGACTTAACTTGGAAGGAAAACAGGAACTTTCGGGTGCCTGGGTGGCTTAGTAGTTAAGCGTCTGCATTTGGCTTGGGTCAGGATCCCAGGGTCCTGGGATCGAGCCCTGCGTCGGGCTCCCCGCTCAGCCGGAAGCCTGCTTCTCCCTTTCCCACTACCCCTGCTTGTGTTCCCTCTTTTGTTACCTCTGTCTGTCAAATAAATAAATAAAATCTTAAAAAAAAAAAAAAGAAAACAGGAATCTTGAAGTGAAGGTTTATGCCCTGAGTTATGGAAAACCCTTCTATTAATTCCTTTATTAATCCTTAATAAAACACCTATTCCTGAGAAGAATATAGCTGAGATTTGTTGGAATCATGGTGAATGAAGAGAATGGCTGAGTCCTGCTCATGGAATCAAGAACAGAATCTTCCCATGGGGTGCAGCTGTAGTAGTTTGAAAGGTAGGGAAGGAGGTAGATCTAGAGATAGAAACAGATCTGCGGAGAGAAAAGCCAAAGAACTGTATGTAGTCCCTCTCTGTTTTTAAACAGAGAGTCCACTGTGGATGAAAATAAAAGGGAATAAAATAGGGGTTTTGTCACCATGGCAAAACACCGGTGTAGCCAGACAAGAAGAAAAAGTAGGAGTAATGGAGATACAATCTCAAACCAACACCTGGGCAGACCAGATGTGCAGTGGAGACAGCTCCATAGCTCTGGTTCTATCTTTTAAGCTCAATGAGAATCAGTGTACTGAAAATGTAAAATTTGAGATACTGCAAGATTAAATATGTTAACATATGTGGAAAAAGAAAACATAGGTACTTGGAACATAGCAGATGTTCAAGAATATTTATTTCTTTTTCTGAAACTTCAACTCTTTAGATAGCTTCTAAAATTTCTATTCATGTTTAAACAATGAGAAAGTAAAGAGAATGATGAGAACTACTATCAACCTAACTTTTTTTTTTTAGATTTCTCTGATCTTTAATTTTTTAAATTCAATTTTATTTACATTCAATTAATTAACATATAGTGTATTATTTGTTTCCGAGGTAGAAGTCAGTGATTCATCAGTTGTATATAACACCCAGTATTCATTACCACCTGTGCCTTCCTTAATGCCTATCACCCCATTACTGCATCCCCACAGCCCCCTCCAGCAACCCTCAGTTTGTTTCCTATGATTAAGAGTCTCTTATGGTTTGTCTCCCTCTCTGATTTCATCTTATTTTATTTTTCCCTCCCTTCCTCTATGCTACTCTGTTTTGTTTCTTAAATTCCACATATGAGTGCTATTATATTACATGAATGATAATTGTCTTTCTCTGATTGACTTATTTCACTTAGCATAATACCCTCTAGTTCCATCCATGTTGTTGCAGATGGCAAGATTTCATTTTTTTAATGGCTGAGTAATATTCCATTATATTTATATATACACTGAAAACAATAGAACACTCATTAAAGAAATTGAAGAAGACACAAAGAAAGGGAAAAATGTTCCATGCTCACGGATTGGAAGAACAAATATTGTTAAAATGTCTATGCTTCCCAGAGCAATCTATAACTTCAGTGCAATCCCTATCAAAATACCATCAACATTTTTCACAGAGCTGGAACAAATAATCCTAAAATTTGTATGGAACCAGAAAAGATCCCAGATAGCCAAAGGAAAGTTGAAAAAGAAAACTAAAGCTGGTGGCATCACAATTCCTGACTTCAAGCTCTATTACAAAGCTGTCATCATCAAGACAGTATGGTACTGGCACAAAAACAGACACATAGATCAATGGAACAGAATAGAGAGCCCAGAAACGGACCCTCAACTCTGTGGTCAACTAATCTTTGATAAAGCAGGAAAGAATATCCAAAGGAAAAAAAAAGACAGTCTCTTCAACAAATGGTGTTGGGAAAATTGGACAGCCACACCCAAAAGAATGAACCTGGACCATTTCCTTACAACATATACAAAAATAAACTCAAAATGGATGAAAGACCTAAATGTGAGACAGGTGTCCATGAAAATGCTCGAAAAGAACACAGGTAGCAACCTCTTTGACCTTGGCTGCAGTAACTTCTGGCTAGACACGTCTCCAAAGGCAAGGGAAGCAATGGCAAAAATGAGCTATTGCATCAACCAAACTTTTAAAACAAGGGAAAATTGGGGGCGCCTGGGTCACATAGTCGTTTAAGCATCAGACTCTTGGTTTTGGCTCCAGTCTTGATCTCGGGGTGGTAAGATCAAGCCCCACGTTGGGTTCTGCCTGGGCATGGAGCCTGCTTAAGACTCTCTCTCCCTCTTCCTCTGCTCTTCTGCCCCCACCCCCTTCTCAAATAAATAAAATCTTTATAAAAAAAAAAGGGACAATTATGTTTTTTTTTGAAAATTGTCTTTACTATGAGTATAATGGGGACCTTGTGAGAAGAGTGATGTCACTTTGAAGTTTCCAATTGATAATGAATGGAAATATTGGTCATAATCAGACATGTGCCAGAAATTTTATAAAAGGTAGGTTCTAATACTTCAAAGAGATGTAGTTCCCAGCCAACATAAGCCTGGGGATCTGGTCATGGTACTAGCTCATGATGATGATGATGATAATCCTATAGCTCTACGGCAGTGTCTTTAACTAAAACCTCTGCCACTTCTGACTTGTCTCTTAGCTCCCCTTGTGGTAGAAGTTTGTTCCAGTTCCTTCTAAGGCATTTCAGTAACGCTGTGTAACAGTGTGGCTACAATGTAAGAAATACACAAGATACAGTTTTGTTACGGTCATCTTTGCCATCACCAAAGATCACCTTTGCTGAAATTCCCTGGCACTGGCAGCCTTTTTGCTGACCACAAGGAGGTAGCCATTGTCAGAGACTGGGGTGCAATCACAAGGCCAGGACAGTTTAATGGTTCTTTTATCTATCTCCCCTGGGACTAATAGGATTAGAAACTAGATTGAACTTTGTAGAGCTCATCCTATCTGCACCGCTCCTTCCAGGAAACTGCTTTATTCCTGTTTCCAGACAGCCGGAGTTGTATAAGATGATTTGACTTAAGTTATATCATCTCTAAGCTTCCACCATAACAGATTTGATCCCACTCCTTGACCCTCTAAAAGGGAGGAGGAGTTAAGAAGGCTGGGAGCCTCCAAAAATGAATATCAGACTCCACATTCGCAACTGATTCAAATGAAAAAGAAAATGGAAAAGATAATATATAGAGATAGATATAGCTGCCTAGATAGCAATTTAGTAAGACATAATTTTTGAGAAGTTGGCTAAAAAGGTGGACTGGATGGAATTTAGCTAAGGATGTACATTAGAGTGACACTGAACGATAAAGAATGTACCATGGATGCTTAGATCTGCAATTAGAAAAAATGTAGAGACAACAGAAAGGCTTTTTTCTTTTCTTTTGTTTTTGTTGTTTTGTTCAAATCTTGAGAAAGATTAAGGCATGACTATGCAGTGAGGACAAAGGTATAATGTAAAGAGGTGAGGAAAACAGTTCTATGCTCAACCACTTCCATTTCTTTTTTGTGCCAAAGAGGATAAGTTTTAGATGAGAAAGTTTAGAATAAGCATTGATATGAAATTATGGTTGAATGAAAAAGCTGTAAGAGATGATGTAGCAGTTCTTCTGACTCAGAATAATTGGAGCTCAGCTACTATAAGAACTTGCATATGCACTTGAAATTTTCTTGGTGATCTCTAAGGATTCAGTGGAATGAAAAAGAAATACAGGAGGACAAGAGACAGGCACCTACCGTCCCCACTTTCATTGAGTGAAAGCTGGAAGCTGCAATATAAAACCAGTAAACATGGCTTCAGTACTGGGTAAAATTCTAGAATGGCTTATCATATAAGTAATTTGCATGAATATTTAAGGTTTAGAACAATGTTAGCCTGACTTCATCATATGTTATATTCTAGGTTAGCCTCAACATTTTGATAAATTAGATAGATGAGATTCAAGAAATATACAGTTTGGGATGTTAGCAAGGATAATTCCATTATATCCTTTGCAAGAAAATGGCAGAACTGAACACTCTGTGATAGAAAACAACATATGATAATTTGAACTCTTTTGAAAAATGTATATAGAATGGACTGGGTCACAAGTGTCTTGAGGACAGTATCTCTTACTTTATCTTGATATATCCGCATGCGGCACATATTAGATACTAAAAAAATGTTAATATCTGACTGAGAGGGGCACCTGGGTGGCTGAGTCATTAAGCGGCTGCCTTCGGCTCAGGTCATGATCCCAGGGTCCTGGGATCCAGCCCCGCATTGGGCTCCATGTTCAGTGGGAAGCCTGCTTCTCCCTCTCCCACTGCCCCTGCTTGTGTTCCTCTCTCACTGTCTCTCTGTGATAAATAAATAAAATCTTGAAAAAAAATAACTGACTGAGTGAAGGAATGGATATTGAATAGAGCCATTCAAGATTAGTTGGTTATCTAAATACTTTTGAGTAGGAACTAAAAGAAACGTTGCAATGTGGCTTCTGTTAAGGTTTCATGTACACTTCTGGACTAAATATTTACTGGTAGTGGTATCTGAAATCTAATTATAATTTAGAAACACACTCATGATTATCAAATTAGACTGATACATTTGTGTCAACATTGTAGGCAATATCTATAAGGCACAGAAAATAGAAGCTCAATAACCGATATGCTCTTTAAATTTTTTTTATTGTGTCCAGATCTTTTGCAGAATTATCTTACATCATAAAAAGCTTAAAGTATTAGAGGCACTGTAGAATTGCAGTTATTTTCTGTATGTGATATGGTGGCTAAGTTGAGGTTGTATATTTAATGAACTCAAAATACTTTAACTTAATATATCTAGTTTCATTTTGCAATGAGCAAGGAAACTTTGACCTTACAATGAATGGATCAGAGTTGGCAAGAATTGTGCATGGTAGTTTTGTGATGCAGATTTCAGCTAATGGACCATGTAATTAAGATGACCAATTGCTAATGCAGTTAAAGAAATTCCAAGAACTCTGATATGAAGCCTACCAATTACAGTGCATTTCCCACTACTATCCAAGGGGATTAATAATTCTTTTCATTGCCTTTATTGAAATTCTTCAACAAATTTAAGAATATCTCAATTCATAATGGAAGAAATAGTGTTGTATCTACTTGCACAGTAAAGTACAGGAAATGAGAGAGGCATAGCTCATCTCTAAGTATCTATAATAGTTCTATCTGGTACTTTTTAATGTAATAGAACCTTCATAATTATATTTTATCTCACTGATATTGAATATATATAAATGAATCCACGATATATTGATCTTTTTGTCAAGGATTAATAAATAATCCACATAGAGGTGAAAGGCAGGGAGTAACATACATAGATGAGTCAATTTTTTTTAGATATACAGTGTCAGTAAGTAATAAAGAAGGTTCCTCATAATTAGAGCATTTTCTTCCTCTTTATTTTTACTGCTAGATTTTCCCTAGGTGCTCAATAAATGTTATGGAACAAGATTGAATCATCAATAACACAGTCATAGTAAAATTTTATTTTGAAAGGCATAGTTCCAGTATTGACCTAACATATGTGATTTAAATCTCCTGTGCTAAGCATTGTATATGATATTTAATTTTGAGTAAATGTATGTTAATTGAAAGAATGCATAAATAAACCACTTACTCTTCAATTAGCTCGAATTGGAAGTTATTTATTTTGGCAACAGTGTATTACTCTAAAAGAATGTTGAAGCACTTGTAGAAGAATGTCAACATTTATAATATATGGGTGGTCAGAAAGTGGCTATTTGTTTTATATTATTCTCCTTAATTTTCTATATGTTTAGAGTATTTAGAAATTAAAAATATATTTAGTATGTCTTATATTTGTTTTTTTCTTCAATCTGAACAGTTTTATAACATTTGTTAAATAATATTTTTATATTCATATGGAGGTGGAAATATAGCTGTGTTTAAAAACATACAGTTTTTTTCTTTCAAGCTTTTCTTCTGAAAAACACATTGGCATGAACTAAACTAAACTAAATAATTTTTTAAATTCGTAGCTCAATGTCGCTTGGCATCAGGGAAATCCAAATCAACCTTAATGAGATACCACCTCACACCAGTCAGAATGTCTAAAATTAACAAGTCAGGAAACAACAGATGTTGGCAGGGATGCGGAGAAAGGGGAATCCTCCTACACTGTAGGTGGGAATGCAAGCTGGTGCAGCCACTCTGGAAAACAATATGGAGGTTCCTCAAAAAGTTGAAAATAGAGCTATCATGTGATCCAGCAATTGCACTACTGGGTATTTACCCCAAAGATACAAAAGTAGGGATCCGAAGGGGTACATGCACCCCGATGTTTATAGCAGCAATGTCCACAATAGCCAAACTGTGGAAAGAGCCAAGATGTCCATCGACAGATGAATGGATAAAGAAGAAGTGGTATATATATACAATGGAATATTATGCAGCCATCAAAAGGAATGAGATCTTGCCATTTGCAATGACGTGGATGGAACTGGAGGGTATTATGTTGAGTGAAATAAGTCAAACAGAGAAAGACATGTATCATATGATCTCACTGATATGAGGAATTCTTAATTGCAGGAAACAAACTGAGTGTTGTTGGAGTGGGGGGTGGGGTGGGAGGGATGGGGTGACTGGGTGATAGACACTGGGGAGGGTATGTGCTCTGGTAAGCGCTGTGAATTGTGCAAGACTGTTGAATCTCAGATCTGTACCTCTGAAACAAATAATGCAATATATGTTAAGAAAAAAAAAAGAAGAAGAAGAAGAAGGTAGCAGGAGGAGAAGAATGAAGCGGGGGAAATCGGAGGGGTAGACAAACCATGAGAGACGATGGATTCTGAAAAACAAACTGAGGGTTCTAGAGGGGAGGGAGGTGGGAGGATGGGTTAGCCTGGTAATGGGTATTGAGGAGGGCACATTCTGCATGGAGCACTGGGTGTTATACACAAACAATGAATCATGGAACACTACATCTAAAACTAATGATGTAATGTATGGGGATTAACATAAGAATAAAATAAAATAAAATAAAAAAAATAAATTCGTAGCTCAGTTCTCAAGAAAATAAAGGAAATCTTCAAGTATCTTCTCTTTCCCTAACAACACAGAAGGATTTAAAAGTTGAAAAATTGCAAGTCAATATAAATTTGGGGTATAAGGAGGGAAAAAATGATGATACAGCAACCTGGAATTTTAGGGGATAATAGCTAAATGGGGATCAGTGTAGCAGAAGCCTATAAAAGTCCTTTCTGGAGGGATTCTTCCACAGACTAAATTCAATCTAATATAAACATACAACAACAACAACAAAAATCAAGTACATGCAAGAGAAAACAAAAACCAACACATTTAAACCCTGAGGACATTAGGTATTGAAATCATTGCTTATAGAATATTAGATAAGGAAAGAAAGAATATATATTTAAAAAAATTATCAAAGTATAAAAGGATATAAAAAATAACCAAGTAGAGTTGAAAAGGAATGAATTGTTAATTTATATTAGTCAAGATAAACTATGCTGTGGCAGAGCAAAATAACCCTGACAACAAATGTTCCTTTTACTCCCTTAAAACAGGCCGAGGATCAGGTGACTCTATGTTAACTATCCTCTACGCAGCAACTTAGATGTATATCAAGGCTGCTTAGAAGTCATGGCTCTGTCATCTCAACATAAGGCCCTCTTTTTGGCTAAGGCTAAGGGATGGTTGAAAAGTAGCAAACAAGCTCATCTGAGATTCTTCTTGGAAGTGATTAATACCATGTCTCCCCACAACCCAATAGGCAGCATCTGTCTCAAAAGGGCTGAGAACTGTGTAGGAACATAGAGAATACTTCTCTACATTTCTAGAATGGAAAAATAATTAATTAATTTATTTATATATATATTTTAAAGATTTTATTTATTTATTTGACAGAGAGAGATTTAGAGCAGGAACACAAGCAGGGGAAGTGGGAGAGGGAGAAGCAGGATTCCCGCTGAGCAGGGAGCCTGATGCGGGGCTCCATTCCAGGACCCTGGGATCATGACCTGAGCTGAAGGCAGATGCTTAACGACAGCCATCCAAGTGCCCTGGAAAAATAATTTAAATTAAAACCTCAATTTATGGGGGTGCCTGGGTGGCTCAGTCGGTTAAGTCCTGCTCTTGGTTTTGGCTCAGGTCATGATCTCAAGGTGAGATAGTTTCATGTCAGGCTCTGCGTGCAGGGGACTCTGCTTGAGGATTCTTTCCCTCTGCCCCTCCCCCCACTCACATGCTGGGATGTTTTCTCTGGAATAAATAAATAAATCTTAAATTAAAAAAACCCCTCAATTTATGGGTTAATCTAGACTATAGCAGAAAAGGTAAGTCATAAACTAGAAGACATAATAAATTGTTGATCATAAATTACTATGTATCAATTAATAGTAATGCAGCACAGAGATGCTAGGATATAGAAATCTTGAAAGACAGCTTAAGTGGCATAGAAGAAGAGAACAGGAAGAGCTAACGTGTCAAATTGGAATTCTAAAAGGAGACTATGGGGGAAAACAATGATGATTTCTTAAGAGAATATGAAAATTTCAAATTCAGAATAAAAAACCATCACATGAGCTACACAGGATAAATACATAGAAATTCATATTTAGTCACAACATAATGAAACCACACAACAACAAAGACAAGGACTCATTATAACAGTCACCAGAGATAAAAGAAATATCATCTATAAAGGATGATTGAGGCTGAAATTAAACTTTGTAACATTAAAAGCCAGTAGAAAAAATAATTATTAGTTATAGAAAGGCATATTTGTCAGGATTCTCCAGAGAAATAGAACTAATATGATAGCATTAGTTCTTTCTCTGTATTCGGAGATTTATTATACAAAGTGTCTCACACAGTAATACAGGCTGAGAAGTTCCATGGTCTGCTGTCTGCAAACTGGAGACCAAGGAAAGCCAGTGGTATAATTCAGTCCTGACTTGATCTGAGAATCGGAGGGACTGATGGTCTAAGTTCCCATCTGAATCCAAAGCCCAATAACCAGGAACACCTACGTCCAAGGGCAGGAGAAGATGGATCTCCCAGCTCAAGCAAAGTAAATTCACCTCCATATTTTTGTTCTATTTAGGCTCTCAGTGGATTGGATTATGCCCGCCCATGTTGGTCATGGTAATCTTTCTTCAGTCTACTGTTTCAAATGTTACTGTCTTCTGGAAACACCTTCATAGACACACCCAGAAATAATGTTTTCTCTAGGCATCTTTTAGTCCAATAAAGTTGACAAATAAAATTAACTATCACAAGAGTTAATGTCCATGAAGAATTGTGCACTTAATGCAACAAGCTTTCCAAAAGAAGATCAAACAAAGATATTTTCAAATAAATAAATTGCTAGGAGAGCTTACCTAACCTTACCAAAGTAACAACAACAACAACAAACCCAAAACCAACTAATTTATGCAATGGAAAAACAAAATGGGATAGAAATAAACATTGGGAAAAAATAGCACATATACCAATAAACAGGGAATTTTTTTAAATTTTTTTATTCTTATGTTAATCCCCATACATTACATCATTAGTTTTAGATGAAGTGTTCCATGATTCATTGTTTGTGCATAACACCCAGTGCTCCATGCAGAATGTGCCCTCCTCAATACCCACCACCAGGCTAACCCATCCTCCCACCCCCCTCCCCTCTAGAACCCTGTTTGTTTTTCAGAGTCCATTGTCTCTCATGGTTCGTCTACCCCTCCGATTTCCCCCGCTTCATTCTTCCCCTCCCGCTACCTTCTTCTTTTTTTTTTCTTAACATATATTGCATTATTTGTTTCAGAGGTACAGATCTGAGATTCAACAGTCTTGCACAATTCAAAGACCTCAATGTGAGACAGGAGTCCATCAAAATCCTAAAGGAGAACACAGGCAGCAACCTCTTTGACCTCAGCCGAAGCAACTTCTTCCTAGAAACATCGCCAAAGGCAAGGGAAGCAAGGGCAAAAATGAACTATTGGGACTTCATAAACAGGGAATTTTAAGCATATGACATGTGAACCAGTAAATATAAGAACAAATTCTCAACCGCATTAATAACCAGGGAAACACATATTAAAACTACAGTGAGACACGATTTCATCCCTAACCATTTGGCAAAAATTAAGAAGCCTAATAAAACCAAGTATTGGTACAATAATGTCAAGTCTTATACACTTCTGATGAGAATTTGTTTCTGTAAAACTACTTCTGGGAAACAATTTGGCATTATTTAGTAACATTGAAAATATGAAATTCATTTATTAGGTATAATCTTGAGAGAAATTCTTGCATATGTATGCCAGAAGAAATGGATGAATACATCTGTATTGTTTGTAATGGTAAAAAAAAAAAAAAAAAAAAAAACCCTGGAAACAATCTAAGTATCCAAAAATCCATTGACAGAAGAATGCATAAAATTATATATATACATATATATATGAATTTATATACATATACACAGATAATGGTATGCTATGCAGCATTGAAAATGAATGATTTATGTAAAGTCCAATAACATAAAATTAAACACTATTTGTTTACAGATATATGTGTGTGTACTAGAATCACAATGGTAGGAAACAATAAGTGTGAATAGTAATGAGTGGGAGAAAGGATATGCTGAGAAGTATGCAGAGGGCTTCAACAATACTAATAATGGTGTATTTCTTTTTTTTTTTAAAGATTTTATTTATTTGACAGAGAGAGGCACAGTGAGAGAGGGAACACAAGCAGGAGGAGTGGGAGAGAGAGAAGCAGGCTTCCTGCAGAGCAGGGAGCCCAATGCGGGGCTCGATCCCAGGACCCTGGGATCATGACCTGAGCTGAAGGCAGACGCTTAACGACTGAGCCACCCAGGCGCCCCATAATGGTGTATTTCTTAAGCAAAGTGATAAGATTGCTATTTTTTCATATTATATGTTCAAAAAAGTCCTTTTCATATATAAAATACTTATATTCAAAGAAAAGTAAAAATTGCAGACTGTGTCTGCCCTCCTATGCAGAAGTTCACAAAAAGTAATGTAAAATTTTAATATTGATGAATACTATTAAGAGAGATACATGGTGCTATTATTTAAAATGGGGACATGTGATTTTTGAAAACATAAAGAAACACAGAGGAAATCACCTATGTAGGGAAGGCTTGGGGATTTTCTCTTACTCCAAATATCAGCCCTTTTTATTTGCTGTTTTATCCTGCCCTTGCAACTTCTCTGATTTTTAAAGTACTTTTTTCGAGACTCAGGTAAATTCCATCTTTATCATAATGCTTAAGATAAAATAAGGATTTTGCATTTCCCAAAGATTCATTCCAAACTTCCCTACAGCTTCTATCCTTATCAGCAGGGAAACTTTTCTACTATTCTTGGGAGAAGTTTTGAGGTATAAATATCTCCCAATACTCAATTAAATATAGAGTAAGATGTTTATATTTGCATCCATCAATATCCTATATTTTAGACTTAAGGTGAGAAGCAAAACAAAATAAAAAAACTAACTTCTCTTTTGAGATTTAGCTGCTGTGATAGATCATACTGAGGTACCCAGATAATGGTCTTCTTCTATCCATGCCCTTTGCAACATGATTTTGCAGCTTCTCCCATCTAGCAGAAATCTATTTCTCCACTTTTTTTTTTTTTAAGATTTTATTTATTTGACAGAGAGAGACACAGAGAGAGAGGGAACACAAGCAGGGGGAGTGGGAGAGGGAGAAGCAGGCTTCCTGCGGAGCAGGGAGCCCGATGCGGGGCTGGATCCCAGGACCCTGGGATCATGACCTGAGCCGAAGGCAGACGCTTAATGACTGACCCACCCAGGCGCCCCTATTTCTCCACTTCGTGAATTGGGGCTCATCTTGTAACTTGTTTTCTTGTTTTGGGTTCTGTCTCTGCCATAGAACAAGCCTAGGATAGCCTGCAAGAGATTGAGAGACCATATGGAGGAGAGCTGAGATGCCTAGCTAACAGCCTGCTAAGGTGAACCAACTAGCTGATATGCAGCTAACCTCATATGCATGAGTGAAAGAACTAACTCACTGGGATCCCAAGGTAGGAAGAAGTGGGGACTTTAGAGAAAGTGGTGAGAATGCAGACACTGAGCAGAGTGGAAAAAATTAAGCTGGTGATATAGGCCGGAGCTAAGTGACATTCAGCCTCATTGCCATGTTTAGGATTTCATTCCAGTATTTTGAACAAGGCAGTGATATGATTAAATCTGCATTAAAGATTATTCTTACACTATGTGGAGAATGGATTATATAGGACTTAGGCATGCATATGAGAAGACCAGTAGAGAGACTATTGTAGTAGTCCGGGTTAAAGTGACTGTTTGGCTAGGTGTTAGCAATGGAAATGAAAAGAAGTGGACAGAGCCAAGAGATATACAAGAGTAAAGTCAGTAGAAGGATTGGTTGGGGGAATGAGTAAGATGACTATGTAAATGATGACTCCAAACTCTCTGGTTAGAACAACTGGATGGGTGATGATTGCATGCATTAAACTTGGGGGTTCTGGAGAAGAAAGGGGTGGGAAGTGGAAGTAAGTTTGTTGAATTTAGTTTTGACATATCACATTTGAGATGTCTACGAGACATTCAAGAAGGAACTATCATGTAGATAAATAATTAGGCCTGAAACACAAAACAAAAGTTTTAGTTAAAGACACAAATTTGATAGGCAGTTAGGTGAAGTGGTTCAATGATTTTGGCAGAGGACACCAAAGGCAGGGACATATTCATTAATTTATTCCCTCAATATTCAAGTTAGAAACAAAGTTCAAGGTTCTAGGGATGCAGAATGGACAAGACAGATACTATCCTTTTCCTTGTGGGACTTAGATCTAATTGGTGGCATTCCATCTGAGGCTTATAAGATGTCAAGTCAAAGAGTAAGGAGATGGGACAAGAAGGGAACTGTGTGAAGTAGAGAGGCCAAGAAGAGCAGGGTTCATAAGTTAGATGCTCAGGTCTGCTGTTACAATAGGGTGTAAGTAGAGGTGGAGGTAGAAAACAGATGGGGAGATTAGAATAGAACTGCAGAGGTAGCTTATAAGAGATGAAAGAATGATGGGCATGTACTGGACAAAAGAATTGATAAACCTCAGATATTGGGAGAACAGAAACTGATTTATGTAAAAAATCTAATGCTTGACAATGCAAGAGGAGGATGAGATCTTAGGGGAGAAAGTGTAATAGAAGAAAATAAACCAGGTGAGAGGCATTTGGTAGTAGAAGCAAGAGAGAAAAGGGAATATATATACTGAGTGCCTACTAAATGCCAGGCATTGTATTGAGCATTTTATACCTGCTTACCTTGTTTAATCTACAAAAAAAAGTGAGTTTTTGCTTCCACTTTTCCACGGAAGAAAATGAGGAACAAAGAAGTTAATTCAAGGTCATAGCAAGGAAGCAAGTAGGGCAGAGATTCAGAGCACAAGTAGAAGAATTATTCTGGCATTGGGAAGGTTTATCATTTCCATGGTGATAGAATGGAAGAATAAGACATTTGGTGGGGGGGAACTGATATATGGGAAGGAGATTGTGTTGAGAAGTTGAGAATGTTCCTACTTGATGGTTCCTATATGCTGCATGAAATGGGTGAGCTTCTTTGCTGAGCATGATGGGGGAAGATGAGAGGGACAGGGGCATGAGAAGAGGTAAGGGATTGAAATAGCTGTGGTAAGGAATGAATGAAGGACATTAAAATCACACAGGCACAGCCAAAATTCCCCTCTACATCAACCCTTTTGACCAAAACCCTTTCCCAAGGTACTGCCCATCTCTCTTATTTCTTTAAACTTCTGGAAAGAATAGAGCATACTTTCTCATCCTGTTTTCTCCTTTCTCATTTTTTTCTTTTTTCTTCTTCCATTTCACCAAACCTTCTTTACAGAATAATCACTGACCTCTTTATCCAATAATGTAATGTCACTTCAGTTTTTACAGTACATGTTATTATTGCTCTATTTGAAACTGTTAATCACTCTATCTTTCAAAACCCTCCTCCACTTTTATTTCCAAGACCATGTTCTCTTTCTCTTGTTTCTTTAGCCACTGATTCTTTTTTCTTTTCTTTTTCAAATTTTTATTTAAATTCTAGTTAGTTAACATATAGTGTAACATTGGTTTCAGAAGTAGAATTTAGTGATTCATCACTTACATATAACATTCAGTGTTCAATACAGTAAGTGCCCACCCTCCTTTAAGATTTTATTTATTTGTGAGAGAGAGAATGAGAGACAGAGAGCATGAGAGGGAGGAGGGTCAGAGGGAGAAGCAGACTCCCTGCTGAGCAGGGAGCCTGATGTGGGACTCGATCCCAGGACTCCAGGATTACGACCTGAGCCAAAGGCAGTCGCTTAACCAACTGAGCCACCCAGGCACCCTCCCACCCTCCTTTATACTAGCCACCGAGTCTTAACCTCTTTTCAATTATTTGTTTCTTAAATATGAATGGATGGCCGTGTTCTGCTCTGAGGCCTTTCTCTCCTCTCTCCTCTTCTCCTCTCCTTCCCTTCTCCTATACTCCCATTTTTTCTCATTTTCTCTATTCTAGTACTTCCCACTTAAGTTAATTCCATCAACTACCAAGACCTCAAAATACCTTTAACATTTATAAGGCTATAATAAAAAGAGTGCTAACTATGAGCTGAGCAATATGATATCTAGGAAATACATACATACATTCATACATACGTGTATATATTCAGTCCTCAGCAGATTTCTTAGGGAAGGATTTTGATTTCCCATTTTTCAGATGAAGAAAGTGTGGCACAGAGATTCTAGGTAAAGATCCCCGGAGCCTACTCAGTTAATAAGTAACAAAATTACCATTTTGAATCCATGTCTTCCTAAGTCAAAGTCTGTGCTTTTCTTAACCACTGTCTTACAGATTCACTGAAGACTCCTAGATGTTAAACTCTAGGTTAGAGTATTCTACTTAACCCTAGATCTACTCATTCATTCATTCATTCATTCTTTAATTCCAGAAATGCTTATTGAGCAGTTACTGTGTATTGGGCAAATGTGTGAAGCATTGAGTGTGTGTGTGTATGACATAGGGCCTTTGCTCATGGAATTTACAGCCTAATGGGATGGTAAATGTAGTATGTTAAATAATGCCTCTTCCCAAGATGTTTATGCCCTGATCCCTGAAACCTATAACTGTGTTACATTACATGGCAAAGCGACTTTGCAGAGGTAATTAAGGTTATTGATCTTGACTCAGGGAGATTACCCTAGGTTATATGAATGGGACCGATCTAATCACATGAACCTTTAAAAGCAGAGAGTCTTTCCTGCTTGAAATCACAGAGAGATGGAGAGCAGAAGAAAATATAGTAGAGATGATGCATGAGAAGGACTCGATTTGTAGCTATTGGCTTTGAAAGCAAAGAGGGCACGAGTCAAGAAATGCAATGGACTTTAGAAGCTGAGCATAATAGCCACAGTCATAAAGGAAATGGGAACCTCAGTCCTTCTACCCCCTGGAACTGAGTTATACCAATAGCTTCCATGAGTCTAAAAGCCGATTCTTCCTTAGAGCTTTTAGAAAGGGACACAGTCCTGCAGATACCTTGATTTTGGCCTTATGCCACCGTAAGTAGAGACCCTGCCAAACCATCAAGGCTGCTGACCTACAGAAACTGTGAGATAGCCAATATGTGTTACTTCAAGCCACTAAGTCTGTGGTAATTCATCACACTAGAAATAGAAATTAATAAAGTAATAAGCATAAAAACCCACAAATGAATATGTAATTAACTATTGTGGTAACTACCTAATGGAAAAGAACAAGACACTATGAATGAGAATGGGGGAACCTGCTTAAAGACATTCTGAGGAGGCAGACAAAAGGATGAATGTGTTTTACATTTTGTTTTCATCCACTCCAATTTACCTCTATAATGCAAGTATTCACTATGACAAGTACTTACAGAACACCTACTAAGTATAAGGCAATATATTAGGTACTGGAGGGATGGTATAGAGGAGTTTAAGAGATGCCTCACTTCTCCCAGCTCAGTGGGGAGTCTGCTTCTCCCTCTTCCTCTGCCTCTCCTCCTTCTTGTGCTATCTCTGTCTCTCTCTCAAATAAATAAATAAAATCTTAAAAAAAAAAAAAAGAGATGCCTCATTTTACAAAACTCACAGTCTTGAACACAAGTTGACAAGCCATAGTCTGCGGACCAAATCTGGCCTGCCACATGTTTTTGTATGGTACGTGAGCTAAGAAGGAGTTTTACATTTTTAAATGGTTGAGAACAAAATAAGAAAATTATATTCTATTGCATGTGAAAATTATATCAAATTCAAATTTCAGTGTTCATAAATAAAGTGTTATTGGAACACAGCCGTATTTATTTATTTGTGTGTTGTCTATGGTTCTCTCACCTTAAAATGGCAGACTTGAGTAGCTGTGAAAGTGTCCAGTAAAGCCCAAAATATTAACTTTCATTAAAAAGTATGCTGACTCCTGATCTAGAACACAGATAAGTCACACATATAGGTGATCATGGGGACAAAATACAATTGAACAAGTACCATCTAGAGAAAGAATGAATTACTTATCACCTCCATTCTTCTAAGTACATTTGACTGTTCCCTCTCCTCTTCCTTTACTGAAATTACTATCACCACTAAATTCTACCTTCTCCCAAAAATGTCTGCCTAGAGACATTGCTTAAAGGCATGATGTACACCAATCCATATGAGAAGCCCTGCTCTTTGCCTCACAAATGCCTGCTTTATACTGTAAGCATTTTTGTCTTTGTGTTACCTAATGTCTTTTCTAATGTTTTAGCTGTTTATCGATGTAATTGAATCTCAAATTGTTTTTATTATATTCTGTAATACTATGGGGAGACACTCTAAATATTATGATAGTTATTAATATTAATGTTAATAACTAGTGCTCTTTCACAGGTCAGTTGCTGAATTAAGCTCGGTTATGGGTTTACAAATGTAAAATCATCAAAGTTTGCACAGTGGGAGATCCTAGTTTCCTTTCTCTGGCCCTGGTTAAGCAAGTGAACTGATCCTTACATTGTTCCTTGCTAATTGTGAGACAGATGCTTTGCATTTTTTAGATCTCAGCTACATACATCTAAAGAAAGTGGCTTTCTTGATAAGACCCTCTAAAATTAGAAAGTTGTAGAATTATCTAGTAATATGTGTCTTAATAATTCAACTTGTCATGGAAACATGCAATTAAAACTTTCCTTTGGGACTAAAGAGAAAAATCCCAGTTGCTTCTAAAGAAGTTTAGCCGATATATAATGAAAAGAATAATTCAAGTAAATGGGACTGAGTTTCATGGAGAAAAGGAAAATAAAAGCAAATCATTTTTTTTAGGCCAGGAAAGTAATTATGACTGCATTTGATGATTTTATGGTTTTTATAATCTTACTTATTAGATCCTCTTTTTATTATTCCCAATTAAAGCAGTGTTATTATTTTCTTATTTGGTAGGGAAAGGGGCATCAAATTGTTCAAAAATTCTTTTCTGGAATAAACATAACTGATACCAAATATTACTTTGACTTAAGGGGAATATATGAAACCACTGATATTGCATTCCACTAATACAGTGGAATACTTTTGAATAAGGTTAATCAAAGAAGAGGTTTATTTTTATGTATTTATATCTATATCAATATTTATATTGACATTTTTATAATCTCTGTATCTGATTAAGTTATGTATACTTTTTTTTAATCCTGCAGTAAGACAAGTCATCTTGTTTTATATAAGCTAGAGTGTAAAATATTGTATTATAGCTCATGTAAACTATTTCTTTCCTGTGCTTACTGTTATAACCAAATGTCTATAATTATTTACTATATTTTATTGATTCTAAGATGCCCATTTCTTTTTTTACACTTCAAAACTCTGAAATAAGAATGCACCTTTTTGTAGGTGACCTGTCATAATTAAATTGCTAGCATTTTTTCTTTCTATGTGGTTTAAAGTATAATGTGCTAATAAACTTTTCACAATTAATTGTGACTGAGTCAGTGAAATACTGAATATTGAGACCACCTCTCAGAGAGTAGCATAGTTTAGCAGAGACTGATTGTTGTCCTGAAATAGTTATTTTCCCTCTTTTTCAAAAATTTAGCTGAACATAGAGCCAAAAAACTAAATTTTGCCAGACCGCCTTAAAGGTTACTCTACTGATTTGCTAGGGCTTACCAAAGTACTGCAGAGTGGCTTAAACAACAGAAATTTATTGTCCCATGATTACAGAGTCTAGAGGTCCAAGATGAAAATGTTAGCAGAGCCATGTTCCCACTGAAGGTGCTAGGAAATGATCTGTTCCAGGCATTTCTCCTAGCATGTGGTAGCTCTGTGGCTTATGGCAGCTTAATTCTAATCTTCATCTAATGTTCTCCCTGTGTTCATGTCTGTGTCTTTGCATGGCATTCTTTTCATAAGGACATCAGTCATATTGGATCACAGACCCACCCTACTCCAGTATGACCTCATCTTAACTAATTGCATCTTCAATGGCTCTATTTCTAAATAAGGCCATATTCTGAGGGACCGAGTATTAAGATTTCAACATATGAATTTGGAGGGACACAATTCAACCCATTACAGTGACTACATTCTGGTCAGTGAGATATAAACATTGTGTCAGCTTCTGGACACCTTCCTTAAGACAGAGTTATCATATATTTTTTTACATCTCTTCTTTAATTCCTCTTCCATCTTGCTCTCTGGAAGAGAGATATTGCCTTAGAATATGAGAATAAAGGACACAACCCAAATATGTTAGGGCAGTGACCTGGATGGAGTCTTGGCTCTTAAGAACTTCGTAGAGCACAGCTAGATACCAAACTTGGGTTTAAACCACTATCATGAAGTTTTCTGACACTTTCAGCCAAACTTAATTTGAGTTGATATATGCACCCTTCCAACATCAGTTAGAAACTTGGCTATTTTCCGGGGCGCCTGGATGGCTCAGCCATTAAGCGTCTGCCTTCCCCTCAGGTCATGATCCCAGGCTCCTGGGATCGAGCCCCCCATTGATCGGGCTCCCTGCTCCGCGGGAAGCCTGCTTCTCCCTCTCCCTCTGCCTGCCTTTCTGCCTACTTGTTCTCTCTCTGTCAAATAAATGAATAAAATCTTTAAGAAAAAACACCATATTTTCCCATTTGTAAAAGGAAAATAGTCATATCTACCTTAATGTTGGTGTGCACAGCGCTTAGCACAATACTGACACATAAGAGGTTGCTGTTGCTGTTGTTATGGAGATTTTCATTTGAAAATAGGTGTTACCAACTTGCAATAGTATTTACTCATTCATTTGTTCATTCAACAAATATTTATTCAGCACTTTCTATGTACCAGGCACTGCGTAGGCAATGGAGATGGAACAGCGAGTATAAGCAAATCGTCCCTGTTCCCTCTTCAGGAGGCTTACACTCAAGTTGGGTATAAAAGCTGCAGGAGAAAGGCTGGTGATGGTGGTGATGTTATGTACATGACCTATGACCTCATTTATCTTGGAATATGTTGAATTGTGGAAATGTGGAGTTGTGAGAGAAAGAGCACCGTGCTTGACAGAATCAACATATGCCATAAATGGGGGACATAAGAAAGTTTATCAGATCCCATGTCACTCAAAATGAAAGTGGTTTGCCAACACACCTCACATTCAACCTAATACATTTCAGTTTGCATTTGCTCTGATTTTTAAACATTATATTAATTTAGTAACACAACAACAAAAAAACCTGTGCAACACATGTCATCCGTATCAGTAAATAGATGTTCCAAGATTTTAGTTTGAAAAAGAAGACTTTTAAAAATTATTACTGACAGTGATTGCAGTAATTATGACTTTTCTTGAACGTTTTATTCTGAATTATATTTCATCAATGCTGTATGTAAGTAGTTGTCTATATCATCTTTGAAGAGAGTTACTCTGTCTCTAACTTGAAAGCTCATTATTTTTGCTATTTGCCTTTTCCTTCAAGTAGAGATTTTATTTCTTGTCTTCTTGTGTTTTCTCAGCAGGAATACTATTTTAAACAGATTGCTCTGTTCATATGTTCTGCCTCTAGAATTGGCATGATTGTGTTTGGGCCTTTAATGGGAGAATTATGGAAGTAAGGAAGGTTTCAGCTTGATATAGCTAAACCTGTCTTTGACCATTTTGCAGTGAGTAATAACTGTTTAGATTGTCATTTTTCAGACCCTAAGACTCCAAGCAACAGATTTGCCATAAAAATATATTTTCAGAAGGAATTATTCAAATTGTTCATATTAAATTACTTCCTAGTTAATAAAAGTGAGATGGGTTCATCCTTTGAATAATGTTATTATAGAAACTGGAAAGCCAAAAAGATAAACTCTCTGGTGACAACCTAGTGGGAGACTGGACACCTGTGGCTTTATTGATACACAGTGTCTAAAAGTAAACAAAGCATAGTGCAATAAAAGAACCGCCATGCTTACATTTATGTCTTCTCCAATTTATTCAGGGGCCGGTGTTCATCATCTGCACTGGGCTCTGCTCTTCTCAGTTACACACTTTGACTGTCAGAGCCTAAATATTTATAAAATGAAAGTCCATGCACCATACCAGTTATAATAGCTAAAATTGTCTTTCTACCAAGATAGAGGACATTTAGACAATGTAAAATTATATTTTATTTATTGCGCCAAAAGATTTTTATGATTCGTAGCTATTTGCAATAAATTTGCTTTCAAAATGAACTGATTATTAATGTGGCTCCTGTATTAGAACTATTGCATAGTTTTATTATTGTTTATTTGGTTTATATGGTCTGTGATCAACAACAGCAAAAAATGTGTATGCTAATTTTCTAGCCTACAGATATGTTTAGCTATGTTTACTTCTCTTTCAGTATAAGGAAGGTCTAAAATATTTTCTGATACTTTACGCTTTGGAGGAGAAAAAAGTAAAAGAATTTTATAGTTGTAGTTTGTGTTAGATATTAAAATATTTGCCAAATATGACTAATAATGACAATGTTCCATGGAATTTCAGCACCTCTTTTGGTCTTCACTCAAAACAGAAGCTGTTTTTGAATCTACATGCAGTCTGGATAACCACCCATGGGTGCGCTTGAGCCATTGAAACATTCCTAGTTATGGGCCCTTGGGATGATTACATTAATGCACTGTAGTATGAAGACTACAGTTCATTTCAAACCTTTCTCATTGTCATGACTGGAAAGAATTTCATACTTTAATCACATGCTTTAGTTCATACAAATTAATGTTTTCTCCTCATATGTCAAAAGAAAATAGCATAGATTTGATGTTCGCACAAATTGACTTTAAACTATTGAGGGATGGCATTTGGAAAGAAGGAAATAGTCAGCATTCTCCTATAACATCTTTCCTTTTTCAAACATTGCCATGTATAGCACAAGGCATTTAATAAAGTCCTCTGACTGTAGTCAGTGATCAAGAATATGTTAGAAGACAGAGTGTCTATGGGACTTTCCATCCATCTCATCTTAGGGACCACACAGTCCAAGGGCAGAGGCAGAGCAGGGGTGAATTCAGAATAGCCTGGGTTCAGGGCCACCCTATAATTTTACTATTTTGCAATCTTGGGAAATTTATCTACTCTCACTAATCCTCAAGTTTTTTTTGTTTGTTTGTTTTAAAGATTTATTTATTAGAGAGATTGAAAGAGAGAGAGCACAAGTGAGGGGAGGGGAAGAGGGAGAGGGAGAGAATCCCAAGCAGAGGGACAGAGAATCTGAAGCTGACCCTGTGCTTAGCTCCCAGCCTGATGCAGGGCTGGATCCCACGACCTCAAGATCATGACCTGAGCCAAAACCAAGAGATGGCTGCTTAACTGGCTGCTTAACTGACCAAGCGACTGAACCACCCGGGCACCCCAAGCTCCGTTTTTTTGCACAGCGATGATAATAGAGATGAAAGATAACATTTTTTTTTTTTTAAATGGGGGAACAACAAGATGCTGTAGAGTGTGGCCATTAAGAAATTATAATTATGTGATGTGATAGAGGTTCTAGCTAAAGCTACAGTGGCAATCATACCACAATATATAAATGTAACCAATCAACTGGTTATATACCTTAAGCTTACACAATGTTAAACTTACACATAACAAATATATTTCATCTAAAAATTAAATTAAAAGGATGCCTGGGTGGCTCAGTCGGTTGAGTGTCTGTCTTCGGCTCGGGTCATGATCCCAGGGTCCTGGGATCTAGCCCCGAGTCGGGCTCTCTGCTCGGCGGGGAGCCTGCTTCTCCCTCTGCCTCTGCCCTACCGTTCTGCCTACTTGTGCTCTCTCTCTCTGTCAAATAAATAAATAAAATCTTAAAAAAAAATAAAAAAAATAAAAATTAAATTAAAAAAATAGAATGTGAGCTCTGGAGGCAGGCTAGCCTGGGTTTGATTCCTGGCTCCCTTCATTTGCATAGGACAATTATTTAACCTCTCTACGCCTTACTTTATTCATTTTAACAT
Organism: Mirounga leonina; assembly: GCF_011800145.1. NCBI lineage: Eukaryota > Metazoa > Chordata > Mammalia > Carnivora > Phocidae > Mirounga > Mirounga leonina. Next base: position 28,071,388 of record NW_023270415.1, on the reverse strand, counting down.
TTATTATAGTGATAGTACTTTTTTCTTAGTGTGTTATTGTAAGAAATAAATGAGATTATCCTGGTGAAGTATTTAGAATGCCACCTGGAATGGAGTAAGTGCCCAATAAATGCTGGTTTTACTTGTAATTATCATGTGCTCCATATGGAAAAATTGAGAGTTTAGTTTGAGAAGGAAGGCAAGGGCTGGATCCTGAAGGGATTATTTTCCTATTGTAAGTGGAAATGGCCTGAAAAGTTTGCATTTTATCAAGATCATACTGGCTGTGTAGACAAGGAGCTGTGTGGAGGAAGGCTTATCCTAGAGGTACAACACAAGGTCCTCAACTAAGATGGAACAAATAGGAATATACATAAGATGAACTTACGGATTTCATGTTATTTTGCAGATAGGATTGAGAACATTTGGTCGCTAAATATGTAGGAGGTGAGAGAAGGTGATAATCTTTTTGTGCCTTGAGCAATAAAATCATATGATGATGGTCATATATGATAAAGGAACATGATGTTCCCATTAATAGAGATAAGAAAAGCAGGATAAAAATGTTTTGAAAGGTAAAGATGAAAGTAGTTTTAGAAAATATATATCTATACCCAGGGCTAATATTACATGATAGTGCAAGAAATGGTTACACAGATCTTAGGAATTAGTAAAGATGTTTAGAGAATCAGACAGAGCCCGATTTCCTGCCAACCACAGCTACAATATGACTGCTCCTTTAAACAATCTAAGATGCACTTGATAAAGCTGGCAGGGAAGAAAATACAAATCTTAATTTTTTGCCCTAATATGAATTAATTAAATTAAATAACTGAGCTTCTCTTACTGCTCATCTAAAGGTCCATGGGCTACTTGAATTGAGTGATTTTTGAAATGAGTTATTATTTTGGACAATGAGGTTTGTCTAGAGGGCAAAATACTGGGGATAATATTACGGTGAAAAAGCAAAAGGGTATTAGATATCTGGAAGGAAAAAGGGAGGAAAGAAAGAAATGCAAGTGACAATAAGACATTTTGCCTCATTTGCATCATTTCTTAGGGTTGAAATTCTTAATTTTTCTAAAGGGACTTGGGTAAGTCATTCATTCAGTAAATACACATTAAATAACGACATGTTCTGATCACTTCTAGGAGCTCAAGATACAGTGATGAACAAGAGTTAAGGGATCTGCCTCAAAAAGCCTACATGCTACTTGGAGGAAAAAGACTAAATTAACAAGTTAACAAAATAAAGAAGATTCAGATCGTGATTGGTAAAATAAGGGAATTAACAATGAGACATGATAGAAGGTAATGGAGGTTCTTACCTTGGTTACTGAAAGAAAACCTCTTAGGAGATAATGAAATCATTTTCCTGTATCTTATAGTGATTGTTAGAAGACACATGGACAGTTTATGGACAGAGATTTTAAATGAAGGGATTTAATTTATGTTAAATATATATATTTAAAAAATAAACTGAAAGATATTAAGGTATACTTATATATTTTTGGAGAAAAATCAAGTTTAAAGAAGAAACTGATGATGTAGGATAAATGGGGATAGTTTCAAAAGTGGAGTCTTGAGTGGCGAACTGTGATGGGATCCTGAACACAAACAGAGCAAGAGCCTATGGTAGGAAACGGGCATTCCTTCTGATCCAGAGAAGGGAAGTTGAGTATTCTGGTATAGATGCAGAAAAAGTAATGGTTTCGTTGGTAGGCAAAAGAAAGACCTCTCCCCTGTTTTTTTTTTTTCTTCTTCTTTCTCTTTTGTTTCCTGTTTTATTCCAGCCCAAGTAGGCAGTCACATTTATATTGTTCACCATGATGTGCTGCTGATTTCCAAACTTCTAAATATACTTAATTAAAGCTTTTCCCATGAGTAAGAAATTCATTTTAATGTAAATGCTGACATACTGAGTAGAATTTATATTTGTATTCAAAGTTGGAAGGAAAAATGTCTTGTGTAAACTATTAGTTCTATAAGAAGGAATATACCCGACATCGAGCAATTTCATGAATCATTGGTCTCTCTGCTATTGCACATAGGACATTTTTTTTAGATTATATCCAAAGCACTGCTATGTAACATTCTAGTCATACTTGTAGGCCACAGGGAAACATAACATATTCTTTCATAAACAAAATATCTTAACATATGAAAAGAAAACATTAGAAAATCGCTTTAATAAGAACTTATAATGTAAAATTAGCAAAAATTTTCTATACTGAAAAATAAGTTCTTAAAAATATCATCTTTGCCTAAGTATAAAATTTTGATATGCTAGAAAAGCAAACTCATATTTCAGTTTAATTCTTTGTTTCATTAACATGGTAAATATTCTTAGAGGTCTGCATCTCATATGTCATTTGAATCAATTATAATGATAATTAGTCTAGAAATCATAATAAGTCAGTACATTAATGAATTCTTAAATCCTATTTCTTAAATATTTAAGTACAGAATATGAATTTCTTTTGGTTTCCTACTTTCCCTAGGACTTAGGTAACTTAAAAAATCTACATTTTCAGCTACTTATGCCATCATTCTTTTTTACTATTTGTTAACTCCATGCATATAACATTTTGCATACCAAAGTTTTAAAAAGCTATCATCATGTAAAAATTTTGGAAAACACAGAGTCATTCGAACTTTCCAACTTCTATTCCCTAAATCAACTCTCAGCCCAATAAATTAGGTTTCTTCTTCTTCATTCATTTATTGTTAATTTATTCATTCAACAAATATTGATACCTACTATGGTATTATTAGACACACAGAATAAGACAGTAGAGAGCCCTGGCCTAAAATTTATTGGAAAAAATAGACATTTAACTAATAATTTCAAGTGTGATGAGTGCTAATGAAACATAAGGAAACACAAGGTTTTGTGAAAGTACAGGCTAGCCTGGGTTTCACAGACCAGAAGAAGGATGGAAACAATCAAATTGTAGAAACATGAGTGTTGTCCAACCAGTCCTTGACCTTAATTTTCAAACATCGCTTTTTACATTTTTGGCTGGGAAATACACTTGTATAATTTTGGAGAATGATGGTATCCTGCTGCTTGGCCTGGGTAGATTAATAACTTAAGTTCATGGAACAAAAATCATCCTGATTTATATATAATTATAGCATATTTAGTTCAGTCTGATAATGAAACTTTATCTACAGTTGTCCAAACATCTTGGGTCTAGAAATAGCTGTAGGCCTCCAAACAAATCATTTCTAATTTTTATGTGGTAAATGTAATGACAACTTGAGAACTAGCTTCTAAATGAATAATGTCAGAAGATGTATCAGTGTTTCTAATTTGTACTCTTCTTTTTCATTTGGCAGATAAACATTTTCAATGGCGATGATGAAATCAGTGCAGACAAGGCTGCTTTTATTTAAAAAGAGGAATGAAAAGCATGCTTTTCAAGCTAGTGGATTGGCAAACAGAGTCAAAGGTTTTCAAAGATCTGGCTGTTGCCCCACTGATTTAAAGGTATAGATGTCTAGAATTTGGAAGACTTACTTTGAAACTATTTTTTAAAATATGAATTGCCTGTGTGATAAAGCTTGATAGCTTCCCTGTAATCAGTATCAAGATATATAAACCTTTTGCACTGTTCCACGTCACAAGAAAATTCTTCATATGACCCCTGCTCAATGAGTAGAATTGTATGAAACTACTTCACATTTTAATGAACCAATGTAGATAGTTGGATCTTTGTATGATACATAATACAAGAAATAGTTTTGAAAGGAAGAACTCAGTTTACCAAATTGCAGTCCTGGTTTGTTTACTAGAATTAAATAGTTAAGGTCTAGCAAAAACATAATAAATTGGGATGGATTTTTAGTGGATTTCAAGTACTAGAGAGTTCAATTCTTTTACTTAACCTGTATAGTAAGTTATATATATGAGATAATTTAAAAATTTCAGTTAACTAAAATGTGTGTATGTGTATTATATAATCATATTCATCATCAGAGGATAGTCCCAGGTATTAAAAAGTGTGCATTTAACAAAAAAATCCAGATTACAGAGTTGTCAGTGAGAGAGAGAAAATGTAGTCTTAAATTGCTAGTTAGAAATGGAGACCAATAGAGGGCATACCATGATGATGATGATGACATAGGAAAGAAATATATATTGGGACTAGAATCTGGGCTTTATTATTTATTTATTCATTCATTCCATGACCAATTCATTTATTGAGAGTCTGTTATGTACTAAGCACTTTTCATGGAATCTAAAGAAACAAAGATGAATGTGTGTTATACTTCCTGGTCCTTTGTTGTATATGCTAGTACTTCCAGATATTCCTATTTCAACTCTTTAGCTTCTTTATAAAAACATTATAAACACACAAGAGAAGAAACAGAAATAGAAGGTGTGGAAGATAAGTATGGAAAATCAATAAGAAATAGAACAAAAAGACAAATAGATGGAAAAGAAGAGAGAAAATTGGAAAGCCCATTAAAGAGATGCAATATCCAAATAATATGAGCTACAGAAGGACAGAGCAGAGAAAGATAGAAGGAGGAATCATGCAAGTGCATTTCCCAAGACAAGAACATAAATTTCTTTACGGAAAGGACCTACTGAGTGCACCCAATATAATGGGTTAAGCTAAGCATATTACTGTGAAATTAGGAACAACACTTAAGAACAAATATACAGTTCTAATTGCTCATAAAAAGAAAGATAATTAAAGGGACACACATATATATCAGTAAGAATCATAATTGCTTCAGAATCCTCAACAGCAATACCAGAAGGTAGGTTGGTAGATTCATATGCTCCATATTCTGAAGGAAATTAGATCTAATCTAGAGTTCTATAGTATTAGTCAGACAGAGACTAGAATAAAGACTTGGAGATGTGCAAAATCTCAAAAAACATATTTTCCACATACTGATTCTTATGAAGAAACCTTACTATATGCTCCATAAACATGAGGCAACAAACAAAAAAGGAAAATATGGGACACAGAAAGCAAGAGATTTAATCAAGGAGAGATGTGAAGGGAATCGCTAAGATCATATTAACAGCAGAGAACAGCATGACTGCATGCTATAAACATAGACAGATGACCTAGCCAGGATTTCAAAATGTTCATAAATGTGTAGATCCATATAGTTTAGAAACTTATAACCATATCATTCTTTCTCCTGAATGAGTAGATCAGCACAGTCAAAGCCAATGAATCTCACTTTTCCTGATGAGATTCAAAGATGATATTATTTGTGTAGGATGGAATAAGGAGACAATAAAGATTATACTGAAGCCGACTTCCCTCTTAAGACTAGTTTTAGAAAAAGACTTCAGATTCCTGCAGACTACAATTCAGAAAAATAAAACACAAATTTACCCTAATAAGAGGAATTATCCTCTATATGGCCCATGTTCATGTATGCCTATACTGAAAAATATATAAGAATCTCATTACAATGATTGCCTCTAGGAGAAGGAAATAGGTGGTTGAAGGAAAGGTGTGTAAGAGAATTACTTTCCACTCACCACTGTTACTTTTGAATTTTGCACAAAAAGCATGGATTATCTGCCATATAATAAAATTAAAATGATGGCAAGAAAATGCATTCTCCCTCCAGAGCCTTCAGTCTTGTTAAATGTTTCTTTGAGGTGTTTAGAAGCTCAACAGTTCTACATAAGATTCCACAGAAACAGGGTGATGCTAGGCTCTAGGAGGGGAATGGAATGGAGCTACATAGGAGCAAAATTTTATATACTATTGAAATTAAGTTGGTATTAATCAGAGTTAGTTACTTATAAGTTAAGATGTTAATTATGTTCCTTAGGGCAAGCATTAAGAATATAACTAAAAAATATAGTAAAAGATAAGGGGATTGAAATAGAACACTAAAAAATATCTATTTAATGGCAACAACAAAACCAAGTTGGTAATAGAGGAAGAGAAATTAGAAAAAGATATGACATATGAAAAACAAATTGCAAATGCCAGAGATAAATTCTACATGAATTACATTTAATATAAAATTACAAAATTAAATATAATTATATTTAATATAAAAGATTACACATTCCATCTAAAGGCAGAAATTTGCAGGATAAATTAAAAAAATGATCCAAACATATGCTCTCTACAAAGTGACACACTTATATGTATATAACATATATAGGTAAAATATAAAAGAATTGAAACAAATATACCAGAAAAACAGTAACCAAACCAAACTGGACTGCTAAGCAAGTATCAGAAAAAAATTTTTTTAAAAAAAGATTTCATTTATTTATCTGAGCGAAAGAGAGAGAGAGTGCACAAAAAGGGGGAGGAGCAGAGGGAAAGGGACAGGGAGAAGCAGACACCCTGCTGAGCGTGGAGGTCATGACCTGAGATGAAATCAGACACTTAGCCGACTGAGTCACCCAGGCGCCCCAGAAAAATATATTTTAAGATCAAAATTTTTACTAGAGGCAAATAGATATTATAATAATAAAACGGTCATTCCAGGGGCTCCTGAGTGGCTCAGTGAGTTCAACGGCTGACTCTTAATTTTGGCTCAGGTCATGACCTCAGGGTCCTAGGATACAGCCCTGTGTCAGGCTCTGCACTCAATGGGGAGTCTTTTTGAGGATTCTCTCTCCTTCTGCTTCTGCTCATGCTCTCTCTATCTGTCTCTCTCTAAAATAAAAAAAATAAATCTTTAAAAAAATAATCATTCCGTCAAGAATATGTGATAATTATAAACATATATGCACCTAATAACAGAACCTCAAAATACCTGAAGCAAAATTTGGCACAACTGAAAGAAGAAATAGACAGTTCTACAATAATATTTGAATACTTTAATACCCTACTTTCAATAACAGAACAGCTAGACAGAAAATGAACAAGAAAATAGAAGACTTGAACAACAATATCAACCAACTAGAACTAAGAGATGTCTATAAAACATTCCACCCAACAGAGTTAGAACTTACATTCTTTTCAAGTGCACATGAAACATTATCCAGGATAGAACATATGTGAGGACGTAAAATAGATTACAATGAATTTAGAAGGATGTAAACAATATAGAGTATGCTCTCAGGCAACAATGGAATGAAATTAGAAGTCATTAGCAGAAAGAAATTTGTGAAACTCATGAATATGTGGAAATCAAACAATATATTCCTGAATAACTCATGGAAGAAAGAAGAAATAATAAGGAGTATGAGAAATGCTTTGAGATGAATTAAAATGAAAATACAACATAACAATACTTGATTGGTCCCAGATACTCTTAAAAAGCAGAAGAGTTAGACAAAGAGATCTAAGTAACTAAGTACAAAAATTGAGGGAAATTTTAAGTCTGGGAGAGCTCAGGAAGAACAGTAGCACACTGAAATGCTTTGTGAACCAGTACCACTTTTCTGAGTATTTTACACAGATAAACTTATTTAGTTCTCATTATAACCACACAATTTAGATACTATTGTTATTCCCAGTTTAGAGAAAAGGAAACTTAGGGTACTGAGTGATTAAAATTTTCGAATGTAAGTTAGAGCCGTAATCAGAATCCAAGGTATTTGTGTCTACCATCTTAATTTTAAAATTATTTTGGAAATATTTTATCCATAAATATTTTCAAACTCCAGGTAGGGCATGATGCTTTTCAAGATTCTTGCAATAGACCTATGATAAGGAAGAAAATACTGATAGAAAGCAATCTTCACTTTTGCTAAGTATACATGTCCTAGAATTCAGTGAATAAATCCTTGGGTTAATAACCATGGGAAGATAACATTAATATGAATGGTACAAGCTCAGAAGGACAAGGATTATTGGTGAGGAAATTATAACAAATGATAAATAAAATTTTGATAGATGGGAGATGGATGGATTAATGTGATTTAAATTTAGATTTTCTCCACTTTGCAAAGATCCCTCAAGCAAGAAATCAATAAGAATTTAGCTGATTTGCCCCTAAAACCTTGGTAAGGTTCAGGAATTAGAAGTACCTTAAAATAGACATACATAGTGGACCTGAAAAGTGGGAGATTATTTGAAAATTTGGGTAGGTTAGATATACCTACCTCCAAAGTTCCCATCCCCAAACAAACAACAACATGACTCTCCTTCTGCTGTCCCAGCAGAAGCATGGAGTTTTCTATGGAGAGAAATAAGAAATTAGTCTTTCAATTAGAAAGACTGGGTTCTGGAGTACTATCCAGATTGAAAATAAAAGTGAGATAATTAATTAAAAACAGAGAGTTTGAGTTAAAGTCAGCATAATGAACTTAGGTTACTAAGTTTATGTTCTTTATGCAGGTGAATGGAATTCCTTTATGGAGAAATTCAATATCCAAGGAGAAAGGACCCACTGATACGGATTAAGCACAATGAAATGTCCCTGTCCCCACCTGTTCATGACTCTGTAGCCCAGCTATTGACAAGCAGTAGAAATGTCCATTGATGTTCACAGATTTTTCAGTCAGCTTTTTAATACCTTATTCTTAAAAATGGATAGATGAGCAAGTTTAAAAGGCATTTGCGGAAAACATCTAATGTAATAGATACAAACAAACAAAGTAAAGGGAAATAAAAAATAAAATAAAAATAGGCAAAGAATAATTAAAAATAATTAAATATAAAATAATTAAAAATAATTAAAAATTCAGAAATTTTAAATCCTGAATTAATACTGTCTGAAAAATTTCAACAAACTATATATGTGTTTCAAAGCAACAAGAGAGATATCTTTAAAAACATCATGACATGATAAATTAAATAAAACATTATTAAGAGGCTTAGAAAATATAACTGAGGAAATCTCCCAGAAAATAGAATAACTACAAAAGAAAGATGGAAATAGGAAAAAAAAAAAAAAAGTAAATTAGAGCACCAATCTCAGAGGCGCAACATCCAACTGATACCAGTTCGGAAAAACAGAAAAAAGCTAGGAAGAAATTATCAAAGAAATAATATAAGACAATGTTGCAGAAACACAATGTGTGGATTTCCAGATATAAAGAACCCAATGAAAGCTAAGCACAATGAGTCAAAAACGTTATGTCCTTGGATATTATTGTGGAGTGTCAGAACTTTGGGAATAAATGGAATGTGCTAAAAGAATCTGGGGTGTTGGGGGAAGAAGGAAGACAGTGTCATCTATAAAAAAATCAATAGTGAGAATGGTATTGGACTTCTCAATAGCACTACTGGAAACAAAGGAAGGTGAGCAATTCCTTCAAAATTCTGAAGAAAATAATTTTCAGTCTAAAACTGCATACTAGGCAAACTATAAATTGTGTATGAATGTGGAATTGAAATATTTTCAAATGTCTAATATTACTTAATTATAAAATAGTTGAGTGAATTCTTGCAAAAAATATTTCAAAAAACTTTGCTTCCCATTTGACCATATTGGGAGGAGTTTTACAATATTATTAGAGAGACAGGGAATATTTTAATTATAGGTACACAGAAAGCTAAGCAAACCAGCAAACATCATAAATGTGGCGATTATCAAGTCTAGGCAAAGCAAAAGTTTGTATAAAAATTTACAAAAAACTGGGCACCTGGGTGGCTCAATGGATTAAGCATCTGCCTTTGGCTCAGGTCATGATTGCAAGGTCCTGCATGGGGCTCCCTGCTCAGTGGGGAGCCTGCTTCCCTCTCCCTCTGCTGCTCCCCCTGCTTGTGCTCTCTCTCTGCCAAATAAATAATAAAATCTTAAAAGAAATGTAAAAAATTTGCTAAATGAAAATCTCATTAAAAATTAATGGATGAGGGGCACCTGGGTGGCTCAGTCGTTAAGCGTCTGCCTTCGGCTCAGGTGATGATCCCAGAGTCCTGGGATCGAGCCCCGCATCGGGCTCCCTGCTCCGCAGGAAGCCTGCTTCTCCCTCTTCCACTCCCCCTGCTTGTGTTCCCTCTCTTACTATGTCTCTCTGTCAAATAAATAAAATCTTTAAAAAAAAATTAATGGATGATATTTAAAAATGAAAGATGAAATAAAGATTAGCAGTGTTAAGTATGTTATGTTATTTCAAATAACAGAAGAAATTATTTTTTCTAAAAGTATCTTTGTGGTAAGAAAGTATGTTTAAATTGTGTGTGTATGTTTGTGTGATTCATCTTAGGGATATAGTTTAAAAGAACTGCTGGGTCACATTCTTATTGGGAGGTCAGTCCCCAGATAAATATCTAGGTATATGTATACCCTGATAACCCATTAAGGACAGGGCTGCGTGGTCTGATTTGTGTTGTGACTGTATGAGCAGGACCTTGTTTACTGAATTGCTCCCCTGCCCCACCAAGGGGGAGGCAGAGCCCATTTCTCAAATCTTGTAAGCTCAGGGAAAATTTCTAGGGCCACTTCTCCACTATTAGTATGTGGATTCTTGGTTTATTGATACTGGGTTTTGCTTCCCACGGGGTCTAAGCACATGAAGGGGGCATTAAATCTTACTTGTGTTTAACTCAGAATTGATGAGACTCAGTGTAAATAAATGCCCATTTGAAGGAAAATGAATCTCCTGGAGTTATGCTTTGGAGTCTAAAAAATTAGGCTTTATATCAGACCAAAATAGTCACCCTCCTATCTGGTCCTCGGTCTGTACATTTCTGTGTGTCATTGTGATTCATTGTTCCCTGACCTGGTCTTACTTTCCTTACTCTGCTTCTGCAAAATGTTTCCCTTCCAGGAGTTTCTGTTAATTAAGGTTAAACATCTAAAGGAAGAAAATAGCAGCAATAGGTAGGAAAATGCTGAGAGTTTCTTCTTTAAAAGATCTAGCTGAAATTTAAGCAATAAAGTTATCATGACTTATTTGCATTATAAAGGAGACATCTGTGATGAGAACACTATTTTCCTATAATTACTAACAAAAATAACCTGGAATCCTAAAATTTCTTCAAAGATTTTTGCATTTATCATTAATAATATATAAGTCCTCAAAAATACATCAATAATTTCAAATCATGGTTTTTATGAAATTCAAAAATTTAATATTAAATGTACTTTTAACTATAAAAATTGTTATGATTTAGTGTAATTTAAAACTGCCTATTCTTCTTGTATATATTCTTTTAGTCAGTGATATATCCAATTAAATTCCATTGAACTCCTACTAAATACAATTATTGTCCCCACAGAACTGTAATTCATAGTTGAAAGTCTATTCGTATAAAATTATACCAATGAAATTTTGGCAGAAAAAAACATATGAATTAACTCAGTCATGACCAATTTATAAACTTGAAAATACTTGTTACCCCAGGCTTTAAGAACTTGTATTAAGTGTTGTTTGATGAGAAGGCTATTTACATAGAAGTTTCTATTTTTAAAAAACAAAGTATTGATCACCTTGCTCCATTTTGATCATTCCTCCAAGCCACACCCGCCTCCATCTCCCCATATGTAGTGGTGAAGAGAAGAGAATACTCCTTGCAGTTATATTGGAGAACATACAGGAAAGAATCTGTAACACTTTATTTTATTAGAGATGCTTCTTACCTAACAACTATGCATAGAATATCAAATCTGGGAAAATTATCATGCAGTTTCCCTCTTCCTAGAGGCATGTTCTAAATGATAGGAATCAGACTATTTGATATCCATGAGGCTTGCTGACATGTTTTATTTGATTCCAAATCTGTATTCTTTCTCTAATGAAAGCATAGCAAGCAGCACAACATATTTTGTGCTACTTTCTTACCATCTAAATTAAAGTTGATGTCCTAAGATTATTTTTAGAGAGAATGCTTATAGTTCAAATGATTTGGCTGTATTTCACAGTATTATTACAAAATAGTCAAATGATGGCTGGGGTCCAGTAGAGTCCTCAGTTCAGTTCCTTTGTTCTATTGGGATCTGGTCTTATATCCAATATTTCCCCATATTCCAAACATAAAGGCAAGTAAACAAATAGATAAGCAGATAGATAAATAAATGAAACTATTTTAAAGGCCAGCTCTCTTTTCTCCCTCATCCATGTTAATCCTCTCCTAGCTAAAAATACTTCCTAGAAGCGATTTTTATGTTTCTTAGAAACTATGCATATATCCACACTAGTACAGAGAAAACTGTTCCTTGTAGATCTTCATTTTCCATTTGAAGTATTATTTATTTTTGTATGTCACTCTGAGTTTACACATTCTCTTAGATATGCATTCTTCCTGTGCATTTGAGCATCATAGGAAAATAAATTTTACTCTTGATAATGGTAGCCTGGTCATTGAGTCACAGAAAGCTATTATTCCTACAATTTTTCAGTAGTGAGTAGATTCTGTAGGGGTAGAATTTTAAGATGTAAGTACACTGTTTTTCTATACTCAAATTACATTCCCCTTGTCATAGAAATTGACCAGTGAAGTGTGCTGCTGGTTTTTCAGAATCCATGTACATATAGTCCATTAAGTTATTATATATATAACATTGTTCAGAAAAACATACTGTGAAATGTTGCTTTTATTTAAACTCCCACTATTTTACTATAGTTTCAAGATTCAACTTCTTTATTGCCCTCTGGTGGTGGGCTCTGTGAACTGCCTATTTAGAGATCTGACAGCCTTATTTTCCAGGAAGGTATACAATTCCTCAGGTAGAAGCTAAAGAGTAGATAATGGAAAACATTCAAATTTGTTGAAACTGACTACGGAGGTCAATAATTTGATCATTAGTTAAAAAATATGAAATAATTATCCTCTTCTTGTCAAATAATAATATTTCATGAAAAGAGAATATGAATCCTTGTTTGCTTTGAAATTAAAGAACAATAATTAAAGATTTTCTTCATTTGAACCAAATGCCTTTTCTGAAAGTACAGAACATAAGGGATAGCGTGGAGGGCCATAGGGGAAGGAAGGGAAAACTGAATGGGAAGGAATCAGAGAGGGAGACAAATCATGAGAGACTCTGGACTCCGAGAAACAAACTGAGGTTTACAGAAGGGAGGGGGGTGGGGGAATGAGGTAACCTGGTGATGGGTATTAAGGAGGGCACATGTTGTGATGAGCACTGGGTGTTATACCCAACTGATGAATCGTTGAACACTACATCAAAAACTAATGATGTACTATATGTTGGCTAACTGGACATTAAAAAAAAAAAGAAAAAAGAGGGGCGCCTGGGTGGTTCAGATGGTTGGGCGTCTGCCTTCGGCTCAGGTCATGATCTCAGGGTCCTGGGATCGGGCTCCTGGCTGGGCGGGGAGCCTGCGTCTCCCTCTTCCTCCGCCTCTCCCCCTGCTCATGCTCTCTCTCTCTGTGTCTCTGTGTCTCAAATGAATAAATAAAATCTTTAAAAAAAAAAAGAAGGGCGCCTGGGTGGCTCAGATGGTTAAGCGTCTGCCTTCGGCTCAGGTCATGATCCCAGGGTCCTGGGATCGAGTCCCGCATTGGGCTTCCCGCTCCTTGGGAGCCTGCTTCTCCCTCTGTTTCTCTCTGTCTCTCATGAATAAATAAATAAAATCTTTAAAAAAAAAAAAAAGAAAAAAGAAAAAAGAGTTGGACTTTCCAAGAGATTCTTTTAAAAATAAAACTCCATGAATAATTTTAAATTATAATTTAAATTTACCTTAAATTTAAATATTTATATCTATATTGACTTAAATGTACACTATAGTTTCAGATGATTCCCTCCTTCATATCTTCCCCCCTTTCAACAAATAAAAAACATTGAGTGCCTAATACAAGTTAAGGAACTCTGTATGAAATTGTGATGTTAGTAAAGCTTGATTTTGACTTAGCAGAAGGGATTGCAGCCTGTGTGTTGATGAGTTTTCCCCAGGGTGTAGAGGATGGTGGATGGGGAGAGGTCAGACACATCTCTGTGCTCCCCAAATTTTCTCTGTCATCTGTCACCCTCCAGTATTAGAGCTAGCTTTCCTTGTCAGAAAGGGTTTTGAGACAGTAGTTGCTTACTATTAAAATGTATTTTTGAAGTCTGTAAAATATAGAGTATCATACAGCTTTCTTAGTATAGCTGAATTTCAACAGAACAGACTGGAGACTGTCTCTGTATGTGTACATGTATGTGTGTGTGCATGTTTGTGTGCTACATGGATGTATAAGTCTACTGAGGATACAAAAGACACCTTGGACAGGAGAGAGCACTGATATATGAGAAGGAAAAGAACATGAAAGACAAACTTCACCTACTTAATTTAACCCCTGGCCAGGGAAAGTCTTATTTTCCACCATCCTTTGCTGCCATATTTACTAAATGCCCAGGGTCCTTAGCTACCTCTGTAAGTTGTACAAGCCCATCAATATCCCACGTACAGGGAATGGAACCTTGAAATTTTGCCCATATAATTTTTCTTTCCCTCAGATTTTTTTCTCTGTGCTATCTAGTGGGGTAGGTACTTTGGTGAAAATCTGTACTCATTTGTTAAATAGAAACCACTTTACAGTTTAAATAAATATATGGTATCTTGAGCCAATTGCAGGGCACTCTGGCTTCCACATAACAGATACTTTAGGATAAGTGGGCCGTTCATATTCCCTTAAATCAGAGTACAAATTTATCGAGCAATTCTTGTTCGAAACCTGTAGTCACAAAATGTGGAAAGAGATATCCTGCATTCTGTCATCATGTGCTTATTCTCTTACACAGACACCAAAAACTCTTACCGTGAAGTCAAAAGGAAGAATAATACCGGAACAAAGTCTATGTTTAAAGTCTGTGTCTTGTTTTTATTTTTCCTGGGCACATAGTAGGTAACTGTTCGATGTTCTCTTGATAAATATTAAAAATCTAAAAGATGTTTTATTTACTAGGGGTCATAAAATTTTAACTTTTCTTTTGGTAGAGAGATTTGTGATGAAAAGTTTGGAAACTTCTGTTCTATATTAATTTTCCTGATTCGAGACTGCAGAGAGCAGCCGTTGGATGGAAAAATTTGGCAAGAGGACCATAAGAAGAGTAAAGGCACTTACGCTGTCTTTTCTTATAATTTCATTTATTGGTTTTCAACATCTAACTTTGAAAAGCTGCCTGAGGCTACTTAGAATGAACAGCAAGCCTCACAGCTGTGCTGCCCCCACCTCCCCCTGCAGATGGGAGCGGAGCCTGGCTACCCATATTGGCACAGGCCCATGGTTCCCTGCCCACCTTGGTACTGCTCAGGGCAGTGGCTGTTCTTCGCAGGCCTCCTCCAGCTCACTGACTCCGTCATCCCCTCCCCCCAGCTTTATAGAAATGCAATTGACATAAAACACTGCGTAAGTTTAAAGTGTGCAATGTGATGATTCGATACATGCCTGTATTGCAAAATGATTCCCACGCTAAGGTTAACAAATCCAGCGCCTCACATAATTGCTTTTTGTGTGTATGTGGCGGGAGCATTTAAGATCTACTCTCTTAGCAACTTTCAACTATGCAATATTGTTAACTAAAGTTACCATGCTGTACATTAAGTCCCCAGAACTTAGTCCTCTTATAAGTAGACGTTTGTACCTTTTGACCAATATCTCATCTCCTCCACCCCTAGCCACTGGCAACCACTATTCTATTCTTTGAGTTCAGCTTATCACAATTTCCACGTATAAGTGAGGTCATCAATATTTGTCTTTCTCTGACTTATTTCACTTAGCATAATGCCCTTAAGTTTCATTTATGTTGTTACAAATGGCAGGATTTCCTTTTTTTTCAAGATTGAATAATGTTCATATAATATATACTTATGTGTCACACAATTATGTATATATCACATTTTCTCTATTCATTCATCCATTAGTGAACAGTATAATTATGGAAACTCAGTCAGTTCCTACAAGTGACTAAGGTAACAACAGACAAAATCTGGGTGCTGTTATAATGGAGAAAAATTCCCAACGGTAGCAGAAGATCCTGGCTCTAGATTAGGCAACATCCCATAGGCAGAAAGGCCATATTTTGGGAGTAGCTGGTTTGAATATGAGTCAAATAAATCAAATAATTAAGTTCATACATCACTAGGAGAGAGTTTATCATCTATTTTAGATATCTTATCATAGATACGAAGTGAGAATAAATGGAAAAGAAGGCATCTGAAGGCAAACGGTCATCATAAAACCCATTCTTATTATTCTATAGAAGAAGGATATACAATCTCACCTTCAGAACCTCAACTCAAACAATGACATGTAGCAGCCTCAGTAGGATATAACTGTAGCAGGAAAAATACAAGCAGAAAGCACGGGAGAAAGAAGGGCCATTTAGTATGGGAATAAATAGCTTGGAATATCTCAAAGGCCTCCTAAAAACAAGCTTTGGCTTCAATGTAGTATAATACTTAATATTCATAAAACTTGAGTTTTAAGAAAAAAGATAAAGCTGTACCTTTCCTTTCTTTTAGAAAGTGCTGGAAAGGCAACTATATTTCAGGAATTTTCATAAATATAGACATTCAACACACTTAAATATGTGATCTACTAATTAAAAAAAATCTTTCCGACAGTATATCATTTTCCAATCAAATGGGAAAATAAGGAGCTAGGGGGTGAAGAGGCATGGGGTATTATAAAATTTTCTTTCCTCCTTTTTTTCCTGAATATATTTTTCCAAGCCCAAAGAAATAGTAAAATTTTGTATCTAAGATTGAGTAAAAAGTTTCACAGACACATTTCATATATATGCAATTCGATTTCCACAGAGTTATTTCGACCCGCTGACAGGGCTGCTTGCTTTAAGCTGAGACCCCTCTAAACAAAGCCCTTCAAGAAACTAATAATTGTGTGAACCAACTTGTTTATTCTTTGAGTAACCGGCTGCAACAGTAGACAAAATTGCCCTTTTAACCACACCTTTGTACTTACCTGGAATTACCATTCCTGAAACTAGAGAAGGTGGCTAGGGAAGTTGAAAGACACAAAGTATCTAACTATTGTCTCTTTGCAGAATTTCAAAGGTCAGGCAGCAGGTTCATTTCTGATGGTTTTAAAGAGAGAAGATAAACTGTGGTTTATGGTCCACTCGGGAATTCAAATCCCAGTTCTGGTGTAATCTCAAGCTAGTCCTCCTTGAGTGAATCATGAGAGATCATTTCTCAGCATTAGTGGTTTTCTAATTTTGATCTTATTTTGAGCTAGGGAAGTAACATTGATGAGGGATTTTGAAATTGTTAAATTCTGCATAATGTCTTGATTTTGTAATGATACCAAACTGTGGAAAATAAAAGGAGAGATTGGTGAATTCTTGACCAATTATAATAGTTCTACTTGATTGTTTCATAAGAAAAAATAGGGAATGGATTATTTAGGAATCTGAATGAATACATCTCATCTATTTCCATTAAAACTACAGGTTAGCTGAGCTAAAATTTTTTAGGTATAAAAATATTTTTTTTTTGGTGATAAAAGTCATTATGACCCTTTGCTTAATTATGAATTTAAATGGTGACCAGTTCACAAGTACCTGTTTACAATCAATATGTTGACCAATGGGATAATTCACTTTGTCCTATTTTATACTCTATTTCATGTATTTTAGTGGTAGTAGTAGTAGAACAATTATTATTATTTAGTTAGAATTGAGCTGTTTCTATATTTTTTTATGGTCAAATATCTACTAAGTAATACAGATTTTGAAAGCACTGGTGTTGAGGATGGAGAGACAAAAAGTGAATTCAGGGGTGCCTGGGTGGCTCAGTCGTTAAGCGTCTGCCTTCGGCTCAGGTCATTGTCCCAGGGTCCTGGGATCGAGCCCCGCATCGGGCTCCCTGCTCTGCGGGGAGCCTGCTTCTCCCTCTACCACTCCCCCCTGCTTGTGTTCCCTCTTTCGCTGTCTCTCCCTCTGTCAAATAAATAAATAAAAATCTTAAAAAAGAAGTGAATTCAGTGTTTATCATACTGGTTGCTGCCCTTAAAGAAGCCTGTGGTTTATTTGGAAAGATGTGATATATAAAATAATCTGAGATATTAAATAAATAAATGAGTCTGAGAGCAGAGGTTCCTGAGAGTGAGTTGAGTACGGAGGAAGCAAGGTAAAATAAACCTTGCTTTCAAATAGCATTAATGATTTGCAGTTCTCCTCACACCTTTTCATGTCAATATAGACAAAGCAAATAAGACTGGAAAATATACTACATTGGCCAACACAGATTTAATGTTATTTCAGCCTAAATGATTATTTCTTGGCTTTGAGTATATGATAACTCAAATGCTACCTAAATAGTTGATATACTTTAATATTGAAAATGCAGAAAAGAAATTTTGCTACAAAGTATACATAATAGTAACAACCAGTTTTTAGAAGAATATAAATTTTTTTTGGTCATATATTGAAGTTATATTACCTACCCCAGGCCTGGGAACAGGCTTTACTCTGGCTGGTTATCCAGGCTTTTTGTTTTCTAGGTAAGACTAAGAGCCTTTTTTTATTATTCTTGTAGATTTTATCACCAAAGACCTCAGAATAATCTGGGTGCCAGAGTTCTGGACTTGGACAGGTAGGGCAGAATTATGATTAGACTTCTTGGCCAGAGAAGGCTCCTGACTTAAGAATAGCTTTCTCCCTTCTGAGAGCTCAGAAGAACAAATTTCGATCCATCTACATTTATAAAAAATTTACTATGGAAAATTTCAAACATCTGCACAAGTAGAAAAAAACAAGTGGAAACCTTCATCAATTAATCTCATCAAATATCAATTGCTGGCTATTTTCTCTATGCCTCCCTTACTCCCATCATCATAATTGCCAGCAATTTTGAAGCAAATTCCAGATTTTCCTTTCTCAGAAAAAAATTTAATATATCTATTTCTAAAATGCAAGAACTGCCCCTTTTAAGCCCAACGATAATATCATCACACATCCCAAAATAACAATAATTCTTTAATATTAACAAATAGCCAGTCAGTTCACATTTCCTTGATTGTCTATTGTATTTTTCATTTTAATAACAATTATTTCTTTGATTAATGATCCAGACACAATTTCTTTTAAATTATAGGTTAAAAAACCTCCATATTTTCTTTTTCTTTTTTTTTTTAAAGATTTTTATTTATTTATTGAGAGAGAGAGAATGATAGAGAGCATGAGAGGGAGGAGGGTCAGAGGGAGAAGCAGACTCCCTGCTGATCAGGGAACCCAATGTGGGACTCGATCCCATGACTCCAGCATCATGACCTGAGCCGAAGGCAGTCGCTTAACCAACTGGGCCACCCAGGCGCCCCCAAAACCTCCATATTTTCTTGAAATTATTTATTTGCCATTGAATCCAAAGCATTTATCCTGTGGGGTTTCCAACTGTCTGCATTATGTCAATTGCATCCCCTCCATGCTTATACATTTATCATGTTCCTTTGACCCATGTATTTACTGTCAATTTGTAGATAGATCTAGAGGATGGAAAAAATTCAGGTTTGATTTTTTTTGGCAAATCTACTTCATAGGTGATGTTGATTAATTCCAAAATGAGTTATAAAGTGTCTGCTTGTCTTATTGTGATGTTGTGACCATCAATTATCAATGCCTAGACTCATTAATTTATTATGGGTACCAAGGTAGTGATATTCCACTAATTATATTATTATTCTTCATTTATTAGCTGGAGTTTTCATTTCAACTATTTGGTTGTCCTGGGTCACAGTTTAATTAGAAAAGGCAGAATAAATTTTTCTTTTCTTTTATTTACCGATTTTACCAAAAAAAGAAAAAAAATACTCCAGAGTATCTTCCAAAGATGATAAGTGAAGTATTTTATTTCCCCGTTGTGGTTTTCATTAATATTGTTATAATTATCAGAGCACAGATTGTGCCCTATTAGGTCCATGGACCATATTCATGGTCAAAGACATCCAAGGTAGTCTTTGATAGTCTCCCAACTCTCTGGTATGACAAGATGTAATAGGAACATCTTGTTCATTTCCTGTGCTGGATCTGAAATCAGCTATTTCTCCAAGGAGACATTTTCCATTGTGTTTATTAGAACTTGTGTTCTTTCTAGTTTGATCTTCATTCAAGAAATGATTTTTTCAAAGAAATTATTTGTTGAGTTCTTTCACTTTTTCAAATCTCCCTACTCTCCAATCACTTCATTTCTGAATTTTTGTAATTATCTTTTTATGTTTTTAAAATGCCAGTTTCTATCACTTTTTAAGTTCCTTTTACTTTTTAAAAAGCATTAGGCAACAAATTTTATTTGTTTTGTGAGTGTATCTTTCTGTCATGCTTTGAGGGTCTACTGGGACTTTCTTATCCTTATTTCTCTCCTACCCCCACTAACTTTCTGTGGCATTTGACTGGAATATTCTTCTCTTCCTCATTTTTAAATGAAATAAATTTCCATTTGAGGAGAGAAGCATAGGTCATAACATATTTTCTATCTTCAGAACTCCAGTTCTCGCTATCTTCTATTAGTTTAATGACATGATTAAAAAAATGATCTTAAAAATTCTAAAATCTCCCTCCTCAGTCCTCTAACTTTCATTTCTCAGGTTCTCTTCTTTTCTGCCCTGTTGAACCTGGGGATTTATTCTAGAAGGGTGCTTTGGTTTGATGGGTATCAAGGTTTCATAAGCCCCAGAACATTTTGTCATCCTCAGAACATCTCAAAGTTCTTTCACTTATTTGTAAATTGGAGCCTGCAATGTCCACTCCTAGTTTCTGCTGGTGTTCTCTGTAAGTTCGTGATGCCCCTCATTGGAATCTCTGGCTCTCCTAAAGATAAAAATCACCTTCCTCTTCTTTCAAGTTCTTTCCACATACTTTTAGATACCATATGCAGGTCTTCTTGCTCTTGCTGATTTGTCCCTACCTGGTTGTATGTTGCAGTTCATGTTGGTACCTCACCATAGATGTTGTCTGTGAGTTTGTGGTCTTGCTATACCAGATGCTTTTTCTTTTCTTTTTTAGCCTATGTATTTAGGGAAGGGATAGGATATTCAGAGCTGAACACCTTCTCTGAAACTACTATCATTTCCCCCAAATCCTCTGCCATTCATATTTAAAACAAAATTTCTTTTGACTCAACTCATTTTTAGAATAAATTATAATTTACTTTCTACACATTTGTTACTTATTTTTTCAAAGAAATTGATCTCACTTGTATTGGCTCTACCACAAAAATGTCATAGAAAAGAATTCCCTCTGCAAATCTGTCAAATCTTTCACAAAGTGAAATCTTATGTACCCAGTACAATGAACAGATATTAAGGATCACATTTCATCATAGTTTAAATAATATCATTCCTCCTCTAAAACTTAAGATAGGATTCCCACTGGTTCCTAAAGGGTTATTTTCTTCAATAACAAGAGCTGACTTAGGCCATTTTTTGCTAGTGGAATTTGGGCATAGAGGTCCGTGTTTGACTGCTCTTCGATCCTCAGTCATGTTATCCTTGGTGAATGTGATGGTCGCGCCCCATGGGTCAGCCCACCAATATTGCTCCTGATGAAGGCTAACTGTGTTGGCCACATTAAATCTTACACAGCAAATTGGTGACATCTGAGGTTTGCTATCAGGTTTGCCAGATATTCCACAGTAATTTCACTATTTATGCAATATAAAAAGAGTGATGTTGGGCTTAGGAAAACTTTTTATCTAAAGACAGATGCTGAACACAGCTGTACAAAACTGTTTACAATTTGTGAAATATTGCATTAAATTCTAATATAAGTTACTCTAAAATAAATTAATCAAAGTAAACTAATAGTTACAAAGCTATTGGTTGCTTCAGAAGCAATAGTTGCTGATAACTTCAGTTTTTCTTGAATTTATTAATAAGAACAACTATCTGCTGCCAGTTTATTCTTGGGAAAAACTTTTCCTTTGATTCTGATTCACTTTATGAATATATAAGAACCATTATGTTTCTTCCTTTCTTTCTGTAGTCAATGCACCATTGTAGTTCTGGCCTCTTAAGATCTGAATATCTGTTACTGGTACTGGTTGGCTGTTACCTGGGACAAGGAAGGCTATAAACAAGAAAGGTGAACAAGTGTTAAAGAGGGTATAACTGAAACTTTTTATCTACTATAATCTTAAGGAATAATTATAAAAATTACTTATAGCTTGGCCAGTGAGAACTTGGGCAAATCTTGGAAGCATCTATGTTCATACAGTTATTTCAGGAGTTGGATATTTCCTAGTAACTTTAGATCCTCTGTACCTGGAACAGGGAGACCTTTCTATGTTGAAGTGGTTTTACCTTTTTTCCCGGGCATTTTCAGTTTTCTCTTATTAGGACTTATAAAATTTACACATATTAAGCAGTGTTAGTCAAGGAAAAGATAGAGGAGTCATGAGAAGATACTGTTTTGTAAAGCACACAGGACAGAGATAATATTCCCTAATTGTATTTGCTTCTTGTCACCACCTCCTTTGTGAAATGCATCAGCTTCTGACTGGTCTCTGTGCTCCACTAATTGGACAGAACACTGCCTTGGCATTGTTAGAAAGCATTGATGGTCACTCTGGAAACTGTGCGTAGAGCTTGTGCAACCAAAGTGCTCAGGAAAGAAACAAATATACTTAATAAAATATGCTTACTGCTTTTCTTAATTAGCATTTTTTTCTCTGTAAGAGGTTGATTTCTGCTTTGACAGGGAGTAATCTAACTCTGTATTTGCCCAAATAATAAAATCAAGGTTAACATATCTCAGCTTTTCATCCTACTGGAAGAAAGGTATAAAATTTAAAGTTATTTTTTAATTGCTACTCTTTAGAATGCCTGAAGCCCATTAACTGGGCTAATTAAAGCACAGTGTTAATGAGGATATTTTTTCTTTTTTCTTTTACTACCACAGCATGGTAAAATGTGCCCCCATTTTCAACAATAGAAGCAGATGAAAAAGTGCAAATCTGTCACCACTAAACAATGAGACAACTACAAATGTCTCTCTTCAGAGTTAACATTGATGAGAGTCTTTGTGGAAAAGAACATTTTGTAGAAATATAATAAAATGGAAGTTGTATTTTCCTCAATTCCACTACCAGGAAAATAATTTTGTAGTCAATACCACCTTTTTTTTTTTTTAAAGATTTTATTTATTTATTTAACAGAGAGACACAGCGAGAGAGGGAACACAAGCAGGGGGTAGTGGGAGAGGGAGAAGCAGGCTTCCTGTGGAGCAGGGAGCCCGATGCGGGGCTCTATCCCAGGACCCTGAGATCACAACCTGAGCCAAAAGAAGACACTTAACGACCGAGGCACCCAGGCACCCCAATACCAACATTTTTTATTGATGTTTCAATAACATATGCAGTGTTTATATTAAAGAATAAAAGATAGGAGATTTTCAGTGCAATTTTTCAAGGAGCATTTTCTAATGGCAGGATTCAGTCCCAAATTTAGGAAGTTAATACATGCTTATGGGATCAAAGAATCGGCTACAACAAATCTTATCATAAGATGGTAAGTTTTTCTTTCACATTAGTTTCCTAAAAATACTTATTGTTACTTCTTGGTGTCAGAAATGACTATCTATATGGTGGCCATTTGAGGAAAAAGTAACTCTTGGATAGTGTCCAGTAAAATACCTCTTGGTTTCAGGAGCATACTCAGATTTTCTCTAAATTAATAAACTTAATAAGCTTTATCTAGCAATTAATTAATCTAAACAGATTTAAAAATTTACTTCTGAAACAATTTTGTTAAATAGTTACTGGGCACTTCTCTTTCTGATTGCCACTTTTGCAGAACAATTCCCTGCACTTAGAATAATTAATATCACCATCTTTGGCTCCTTGATGATTTCATAGTGATGCTGCTTGAAGATAGAGCTCATCCTTTCTTTGGGGAAACATCTCAGTCCATGAAATAAAACATCATTAACACTAGACCTGCATCTAATGGCAGTGTGATACAGGTTAGTATCCCCTTTCTTTTTGGACTTTCCAGGATGCATGGGAAGAATGTTATGGTGTGGTTTAGGAAAGGTTGTAGTTCAAGTGGATTCCATTATGTTGCTGTGTCACTTTGAGGGATTTTGTTTGAGCACAATCTTATATTTTGTTATGTAAAAAATCATAGTAATTCTTTTACTGATTATTAAATAATTAAATGCTGCCCTTCATGTACTGTCCCTTCCTGATCAGGAGCCTCCTCTCCATTTTCAGCCTTGATTCGAGTTCCAGTGAAGTAGCATGGAGTAGCTAGATTTCTGATTTCTGAAGTTAGACAGATATGGTTCCAACTCTGGCTTCATCACTTATAATTTAGCCTCTGATATAGTCCTTCTAGAACTGGCAATGATGGACACTTTGATTCTTGTTTTTCCAGGGACCTTTGCATTTTAACAGTGCATCATGACATTTTACGTAGAATGGACATGAGTGGAAAAGAAGAGCAAAAAAAATCTTTTTTTTTTTTTTTAAAGATTTATTTATTTGATGGACAGAGACACACAGAGAGAGGGAACACAAGTAGGGCGCGTGGGAGAGGGAGAAGCAGGCTTCCCGCTGAGCAGGGAGCCCGATGTGGGGTTAGATCCCAGGACCTTGGGATCATGACCTGAGCCAAAGGCAGACACTTAACGACTGAGCCACCCAGGTGCCCCCAAAATCTACTTTTTTTTTTGCAAATGCAAATCACAAGAAGGTCACTGCTTGAGATAAAAATAATCCCACCTGAACATTGTCAGTAAAATACATAAGACAGGGAGGCAAACAAATATATTTTTCACTAAATGTATTATTTTCTGTAAGTGTGGAATTTACAAGAAAGCCTCATTGCAAAGAAAATGCATTTGTTTTTCCTAAAAGATGTTTGAAAGGTAGTATTGAATACTTAGTTTTTAAAAATCTATAATCTTGAGTACCTTCTGTGTTTCCAGTGTTCTATCTACAGTAAGTTTTATGACATTACACAGAGAAGGAAACTGAGACTCAAAGACCATAAGAGATGGATTCTAGAGTCTCTGCAGGGCCCATTATGCCCCATGATTTCCCCTTGCTTGTGCTATTTATCTAGCTAGGTGCTTGAAATACCAGAAAGAATAAATCTCTCTTTCAAAAGGCTTTTAACATACACTAGATAATAAACAACACCTACAAGTAGAACAGAGTACTTTATTTAAAGCATAAACAGAACAAATGCTCATCTACTATCATTTAAATAATCTTTAAATTACCTTCTTGAATCAACTTACTTATATTTTGGGGTATTTCCTTATTTTTTCTAGTTCTCTTTACTTGTGCCTTTTTTCTTTTTTTCTTTCCTATCTGAAATGTTTATGGTCTCAAAAGTAATTACTGCTTGAAAAAAGTTTTCATGGATACTAAATGCTGCCTAATGGAAGCCATAAGCATAGAGTCTGCTAGCATTTAGAGTGGTATAATACATATGCCAGGTTGAATCAAGTGGGAGAAAAGGTTAATTATTATCTTAAATAGGTAGTGTTGCTGGAGGTGGATTAATATGCTTTTTGAATCCCTTATGTGCTGTAAAGCTCCTTGATCACAGTCACTATGGTCATGTTTTAGGTTTTGAATTAAAGGTATCTCCTGTGGTCAGCGGGGCCAACTCCCTTAATCTCTCTGGCCATATAAGGTGATAGTTTTCTTATTTCAATACATGATCTATGTTATAAGAAGTGTTGACTATACCAAACTCTAATCTGGGCACCCAGAAAATGGAAAACTCTTTCTATTGATGATTAATCATAACTGTTATTGTTGTGAATATAGTCCTTTCCCTATGTAATGCAGGAACATTATGAAAGGTAAAATGTTCTCTTGTGCCTTTGGAACCTGGAGTGCTCTCGACCTGTTAGCTCACTGGCAGACCAGGCTTTGTCCAGACACCAAAGAACAAAATGTGAAATTGGCACCAGCCAGGCTCTCCATTGCACAGGATATTCCTGTTTAAATTTGACAACCAGAACATTTTACTATTTGAAATTATTGTTTATTTGAACAATATTTATTGTTCAATAAATTGGTCCATCTCTTGAAATGACCAACATGAGAAACCAATCATTGTAGTTCTTCTCTATTGTTATTCTTTAGTTTCTTCTTTGGGAATGAAACCTTTGAGAAGCTCGTTAAAAAATCTGGACTTCTGGTGGTGAGGCTTCACTTGAGCTATCGCGTCATCAGTCAACAAACATTGACCAAAGTTTACCACTCCCCCAAGTAATGTACAAAGGACCCAGACACATCTCAGTGGCCCTGCCCCTTCACTGTGTTTGTAGTACTTTTTTCTAAATGTAACCAGAGCTCAGGTAAAGACAAGGCATTGATTCGAGTCTGCAGTAAACAAAGCTGACTGGGCTGATCCCTTCAGTTCCCAAAATTATTTTGTCCCACGTAGTCATTTTCTCAGTGCCGTGAAACTAAGTTCTGTCATCTATCTATCCACTTAATATTTTATCATGATAGTCCTTGCCTCTTTGACCTCTACTGAGGAAATTAATACGAGACACTGGAATATGCCTGATTCTATGGGTTAAGTGCAGATGATGATATGAATACAATTGAAGATGAAGCCAAAAGTAGAAAAGGCAGTTCTAAGTAGATTAAGATGGAGGGTATTTGAAAAATCAGGTAGAAAAGGTGAAACGTGATGCAACCAGCAATGAAGAGCTTCTGGAAGTTTCCCAATAGGTGAGGGGTTGATTTTTTTTTTTTTTTTAAGAACATGTCTGGCGATTGTATACCAGATAAAATTATACAGGTGACTGTGTACATGAGATCCAGCGAGAGCACTAACTTTGTAGTCCACTGGCTGTGTTTTGGGTGCACACTCTAGAAATTAAGTTAGAAAAGAAAAGGTAATCTGATGTCATTTTAAATGAGATTCACAAAACATTGGAGCTGGAAGGTGTCTTTATTGGATTAGCCAACACCTTTGAGCACCAACTATGTAGCAAGCATTGTTTTTATGGGCCAGAAGCAAAAGAAAAAATAAAGCCTACAAAAATCAAAAGACAGTGTGAGAGATATGGAAATGACTCATTACAAATTGAAAGGAGATATGCTATTAAATAGATCATAAAAATGTAATTTTGCAAAAAGAATTTGGAGCAACAACCTTGCTTGAGGATACTGAAGAGAGTGTCAACAATGAGGAATTCTCTGGATTGGGTTTTGAATGTTGGAAGTTATCCAGGTAGAGAAAAGGTCAAGGACATAAGGCAGAAGGAACATCTTGGATGTGAGAACAAACACAGCATATTTAAGGGATTCCAAGAGATTTTTTTTTTTTTAAACTGGAGTATAGAGTGTAAGTTGCCAAATGGTGGAAAATAAAGTGTAAAAGGTAGGTTAGAATAAGAGTATAAAGTGGTCTTGTATTTCCTGTGAGGAAAGATTGGTGTTTCCTACAAAATGGGTTACTTATGAATGTTCTGAATAGAGACTGTTGTGTAAGGCTTAACAAATGCTAAATCAGAGTTGTACTAAGCACATGGCTTAATGATGAAAATTTCTGTATTTTGTTTTCCAGGTTAGATACTGTTTAATTCTTTAACATTTATTTTTCCTAAGTAAGGACATCTGGTGAAAATGTGTGATACATTTTATCTTGCAAAGTTTTGCCTTAACTTTTTTTTTTTTGATTTAAAATGTAAATTCCAATCATAAAGTTTGGATGCTTGAAGTACCTGCTCATATTCTTTCTTTGACATAATGGGGATACTTGGGATGTCTTCTCTAATTTTGAGAACTACAATGATTGGTTTCTCATGTTGGTCATTTCAAGAGATGGACCAATTTTAGGCTCATTGCATAAGAATCATCTGAATGACTTGTTAAATTTAATCCTCACAGATTCTGATTCATCAGGAATGAAGAGATATCCAGGAACATGTATATTAAATAGCATATTAAATACTCCAGTGATTATAGTATGCAGCTAGATGTAGAAAGCATAGTTCTATGTTCTGCCAGGAACATAGAGGGATCACGGATACCATAATGGAGATTGGGGAAAGATTCCTGGTATTTCAGATCCTATAGGTGGCTAACTTTTAGAATTTAAAGAAAGTTCAGAGTTCTAGTTGAAGTTATTTTTTTTTCATTCATTCATTCAATGAATTGTTTATTCACCTACCCATTTAACAAATATTTCTTGAAGTCTAAAATGTTCCAGACATGGTAAATTGTGGTGGCACAGAAATGAATAAGACATTATCCCTGCCGGGGCACCTAGGTGGCTCAATCATTAAGCGTCTGCCTTTGGCTCAGGTCATGATCCTGGGGTCCTGGGATTGAGTCCCGCATCGGGCTCCCTGCTCTGCTGCAGGCCTGCTTCTCTGTCTCCCTCTCCCACTCCCCCTGCTTGCATCCCTGCCATTAGAGGTAATATCAGATATAAGTGATGGGCATGAAGAGAATAATAATTGAGTGTGTGAAGAGCTATATAGAGAGATAAGCAATAGGAATTTGTAGTAAGCACAACAACAGATAAAGACCATTCATAATCTTCCATAAGGTTTTTTTTTTTCTCTCAAAGCCTGCATTATTAGCTAACATGCTATTGCCAAATGTATATCTTCAGACTCAGACTCATCATGTTTATTCTCAAACCTGTTATTTCCCCCTGTGTTTCCTATTTTAGTAAATGGCATCACTTGGATCCCGATTGACCAAACAAAAACTTGAGAGTCATTCTTCCACCCTTCTCCCCTCCCCTAAACTCCACCTAAAAAAATATCCAAGACCTGTCATAATTATACCATATATACATTTGTCCACTCTTCTCTGTGTCCATTGTCATACCCTTTACATTTTTTCCTCAGAAGTAATAGCCCCATTCATTTTCTCCCTGACACAAGTATCATTTCTCTCTTATTCATTCTTTTCATTACAGCTTAAATTTCACTTGACTGACTAAGCCCTTTGATAGTTTTTCTTTAATTTTGTGAAAAAGCCCTCAAGTACTGTGATCCCGTCTACTACTCCATCCTCATCCAGTGCCTCTGTCCCTACCATTTCCTTCTCCCATAAATTTTCAGCAATACTCAGTAGCCCTGAATTTTTTAATTATTTATTTATTAAAAAAAATTTTTTTGAGAGAGAGACAGAGTAGGGTGTGCATGGGGGGAGGAGCAGAGGAATAAGGAGAGAGAGAACCTTAAGCAGGCTCCACACTCAGCACAGAGCCTGGCGGGGGCGGGGGAGTGGTGCTCAAACTGAAGACCCTACAATCATGACACTGAGATCATCACCTGAGCAGAAATCTGACTCTAAACCAACTGAGCCACCCAGGGGACCCACCTTGAGTTTTCTAAATGACCTCTCTTACCTCTGAACTTTCTCCAGGCTATGCCATCTTTAACCATTTAATCCTTGGCTAATGCATCCTCATCATTTAAGTTTCAAAATAAACATTGAATCTCTGGCTTTTCATGACTTCCATTTTGGTTAAATTCTCTTTCTATACGTTCTCTTAAAACCTGGTTGTCAATTTTCCACGAGACATATATTTTATAGTTTATTTTTCCTACTGCATTGTAAACTCCTTGTGAATAATCTCTTTATCTACCAGTGTTGTAAGTACTCAATAAATATTCTCTTAAAAGGTTAAGATACTGTTAGATTCACCTTGGGTGATAATTGGAATAAACTCAACATTTTAGGAAACTTTATGGACTAATACTATACTTGGAGGCTTAATCAGATCATCACATTTTCAATCATATTTTATTCCAGGGAATGTGAATTTTTTAAAAAAAGAAACTCTTTCCTCAGAAGAAAGGGTTCTCTTCTCTTTGAATATATATATATTTTTTTACTAGAGGGTTTGGTGCCCGAGAGCTGACCCACCTAAGGTCCCCATTGCTAACATCTGTATTATATCTACTGGGTTGGGGTCTCTTTTTCATACTTAACAGGAATGTCATACTGCTTTTATGTGGTTTCTTCTTTTTCTTCTCCATCTTAAGATCATCCTGCTTTGCTCCTTTGCTTTTTCCCAAAGTCTCCTTTCACCACTTAATGTGGCCTGGAAAGTCTATGCGGTGGTGCTAAAGGAATAGTAAAAAATAGAAGTATGCGTGGTAGATAGGTCCTTTAGAGAATTTCTATTTCCAAGTAAATACTTTTTTTTTCCTTTGGAAAGTATTCCTTTTTCCACTCTTTAGATCTTAAAAAAATATTCCATGAGGCCTGTCATTTAAACCTGCTCCTGGGACAGATTATAAACTATAAAAGATTTAGGAAGGAAATTTGAAATACAAGGAAATGTGTAGAAAGGCACAAGGCAAGTGGCAGAAAAACTCCAAGGGTTTGGATGCTCAGTAAAACACCCCACAGAATAACTCTTTTTAGCATGTCTTTTGATCTGAAAAGTAAAATTATATCTCTCACCTAATAACATATTTTGAAAAGAAACTGCAGTGCTTACTGATTTGGGGTAAAGTGGAAAGAGTCATAGGAGTGAGCCCTACCACAATTTCATCGTGATATTAATCGTGGATGAAATGTAACAGAAGGTAAGACAAAGCAACACCAGCACTCCCTGAATACTAAGAAGGCACAAGATCTGTCACTAGTGAAAATTCTTTGCAAGCTACAAATAATACTTTTATTTGAGGAGACTTTAAAAATAATGTCCCCTTTTCATTGTTTTTCACCTTTGCTATCTTTGGTGACTTTTAAAAGTGAAAAAGACAACTGAAGTTGAACAGAACAGGAAGTATATCTACATATTTTCCAAAACAAAACAAAACTTAGACATCGAAAAACAATTGTTCAAGTGTCCTTTTGACTTCGGTCCAAATTGAGATACACAGAAATTTGTGGCATGATATATTGATATATTTGGAAATTGAAAGACTTGAGTTTAATTTCTGGCTTAGCTACCACAAGTGTCAAATTCTGTCTCAATTTTTTCACCTGAAAAATGGGAATAGTTATAATGGAGAACTCATGTTAAAATTACCGAAAATGTTATAAAATACCTGCAGTAAAATACCTAGTCTGGCTAATAAAGTAATTGCTTTTTAAATATTTTTGAGGGTTACTATTATCTGGGAACTGTGGTGGGGTGAGTTATTATGATCAGAAATTCAATTTAGAATTACTGAATGGTATTCTATTACATGCAAAACAATGTGTTTCTCAGTAGAGGCAAGCATGCATTTGTTAAAATATTTTAATTTTCTCTGGAAGAACACAAAAAGAAAACCTACCACAAAAGAAGAATAGCAGCAAAATCTCTTTTTTAATTTGCTTTTTAATTATTTATTTTATCATTAATAATTTCTTACAGTGCAAGATTTGGTTAAGGAGTTTGAGATGTATTTATGGTTGAATAAAATGTCAAAGGCAGGAGGAATAAAACTATAAAATATGAGGGCATATTGTGATATACTACAAAGAGTATTTATTTTGATATTCTGGGCTCTTTCAAGATAAGAAGCAGATACTTTAAAATTAATTATAAATATGTGAATATATATAATAAGTAATTGGTTTGTGTGAAATATGGAAAATGTGTACAATTGTGAAGAAATAATATTATCAGCTATGAGGTTAGAATTGACCCAAAGTATATTACTAAGCTGGGAAATCCATTCACAAGGGAAAAGGAGCAATCCCAATAAGAGTTAAATAAAGTAATTTAAACATTTATGATAAAAAAATAAAAACTACTAAGTGAGACAAACTGTTCAAACATTAGAGTAGCTAGCTATACTGGAGACATATAAATGATCCACAGATTAAGTATATTTCTCAGAATAACACAAAATGAATCCATTTCAATGACAAAACAAAATAAACAACTAAAATTATATGAATTTTAAACATACCAAGGAAAGGTAGTATAATACATACATATGAAGTAATTTGTAACTGAAAATGGCATGATATCCTTGAAGATAAAACTATGTAGACATACAAAAAGGATACCATAAGGGTTTGGTATGTGACTAAATCATGCAAATAACTTTTATAGCATTTTCTATTTGTTTAAAAATCATGAGGTAGAATATAAAATGACTGAGATGCAATCTCTTCTATAGTTCTACTTAAAAAGAAATCAGTGTGTTCTGGGTATTGCACAGAATTGGGGTTCCTGAAAAATAAATTCTGTTCTTACCTAGCTATGCCTTCCAGAAGACAAAGCAAGGCCAAAGTAGATTTTACACTTAATGTAAGAGTATGGCTCAAAGTCTCAGGAAAGAATGCCAGTGAACATGACTGGTGTGGTATATGGACCTCTTTTGCCTAGAAGCTTTCGGTATACAGGGCCTAGAAAAAGGCTAGCCAAAAGGTCCACTCTGCCTACTTCTACCCCAAGGCCAAAACTGAATATTGAATATTACTCTTTTCAAGTTGAGAAACTGTCAACATGTTCCTAGATATGAGAAAAACACAATGAAAGAACAGTGTGTGTTTGCGTATATTTATGTGTGTGTGTGCACAGACATATATGTACATGGGGGTAAGGAGAAAGTAGGAAAGAGAGAGGTCAGGGGGAGAGAGAGAAGGAGGGGAAGAAAGAGAGAGGATAGGGGAAGGGAGAGGGAGAAAGAGAAGCAGCAAGGAAGTTGGATATTTACCCATTTACCTACAAAGAAATATAGTCCAGGCTTCCTTATTTCTCTACTTTTCTAGGATTTGGGAATTGCAAAAGACAGGCATACTAAGACCTTAACTGCATGGTTTAACTGGATGTTCTTGCCTTGATCAAACACAGCAGTTCTTCCTTTTCAGAGCTAGGCAAGAAAGAAATATTAGAGAAGACTGAGCTCCTTCAAGAGATCAAAAGGTAGATGTATCATTTGTCATTTCTATTTACCAATGAGAAAACCAAGAGTTTTATAATTTCCATTTGCCATTCTACTGTAGCAAATCTCCACACAAGTTTTTATTCTTAGGTTTGTTTGTGTCTCCCCCAGAATTTGTATGTTGAAATCCAATTCCCAAATGTATTTGGAGATGGGGCCTTTGTGAGATAATTAGGTCATAGGGATGGAGCCCTTATGAATAGGATTAGTGCCTTTATAAGAAGAGACCAGAGAGCTACCTGGATCTCTTTTTGCCATGTAAGGACACAGAGGGAGTTGGCAGTCTGCAGCCCAGTACAGGGGTCTCCTCAGGAACCCTGCCATGCCGACACCATGATCTTGGACTTCTAGCCTTCAGAACAGTGAGAAATAAATTTCTATTGTTTAGAAATCAACCAGTCTATGGTACTTTGTTAGAGCAGTCCAAACTAAGACAGTTCTTTTTCAAGACTTTCCTTATATCCAAGATTTAAAAATATATAATTTTCCTTATTTGTGGAAATAGAATATATTGATGAGAATAGAAATTCTTGGAGGTTTTATCCAACATTTATTTATTGCATGTCTACCATGTGTCAGATACTATTTTAGGCCAGGGATGATATTGAGAGATAATTCTTCATAGGTTTCTTTTTTTTTCTGCATATCTTGCTAGCAGACATACTAACAGATTTTGTTCCAGACTGTCTTTTCAAAAATGTCTGTGTAGCAAATAGCCTTGGAAGATAGATAGTGCCTCTATCTGGAACAAAGGAAAGGTTGTGGTAAAATAAAAATAGTGATTCCATCCAGGCAAAGGGCAGTTTTGCTTATGGCCCATTATAAAAGATTTAATTTTCTAATCTTAACGTTCTCATCTGTGATACAAACTCATCACATACGCATCATCTACTGGGGCCAACACTACCATTGTTCCTGTGGAATTTGAGAGGCAAGGAGAATTGATGTGTATATGACTTTATGCTTCTTCCTGTGGAGTGAGTAATAGAATCCAATGTCTTTGAACGAGGAATCTTGTGTCTTCTGCTAACCTCCATGAAACTGTGGCAAGCTAACTTGTTAGATGGCAGGTAGGGTAAAAATCTCAGATCCTCTACAATTCTTGATAGATGGAAGAGTAAACAAGATAGTGCCCCTCATCCTGGAGCTTAAATTCTAATTGGAAGTTGACAACTCTAATTGGAATTGATTAGTGACAATAAACAAATGATCAGTAATTTCACTTCAGATGAGAGTTTGAATAACATTTAATGGGTAATTGCTACGAAAAAAAAAAAAAAAAAAAAAGCAAACACAGCTTGACTTCTGAAATGCCAGTGTAAGGACCTCCAAATATCTGCTCCTCTCTAAATATTTTTAGAACTCTAGAAATTAACTCCAATCTTTCAATAACCCAGGAAATGATCATCAAACAACAATGGTTGAATCTTGACAAGAACAGCAAGACTTGCATGGCTTTAACTGGCTCTAATCTCACTCCCATTTTTCCTTAATTCTGTGTTAGTCTTGAAAAGCAAAGGCTTCACAACTGCTATAGCACAACTACTATTTAAATGCAAAGAGTAAAAATAATGAAAAAGACAGAACAGACTATCTGAGAACTGTGGGACAATTACAAAAGATATAACGTATGTGATGGGAATGCCAGATGGCAAGGAAAGAAAGAAATGGAAGAGATGTTTGAAGCAACAATGACTGAGAATTTCCCAACATTCATGACAGACACCAAACCACAGATCCAGGAAACTCAGAACAGCAAGAAGAGTAAATACAGAAAAATTTATACCTAGGCATATCATATTCAAACGGCATAAAGTTAAGGACAGGGAAAATCTTAAAAGAAGCAAGAGGGAAAAACACCTAATCTGTGGAAGGATAATGTAAGAACTACATTGAATGTTTATTCAGAAACCATGCAAGCAAGAACAGAGTGGAACAGAATATTTAGCATTGAGAGAAAAAACACCAACCTAAAATTCTGTATCCAGAAAAATTATCCTACAAAAGTGAAGGAGAAATAATGACTTTCTCAGACAAACAAAAATTTGGGGAATTTGTGACCGATAGATCTGCCTTGCAAGAAATTTTAAAAGAAGTTCTTCAGGGGTGCCTGGGTGGCTCAGTTGGTTCAATGTCTGACTCTTGGTTTCAGCTCAGGTCATGATTTCAGGGTCTTGGGATTGAGCCCCACACTGGGCTCAGAATGGAGTCTGTTTGAGACTCTCTCTGTCTCCCTCTGTCTTTCCCCACTGCTCTCTCTCTCTCTCTCTAGAATAAATAAATCTTTTTTTAAAAAGTTCTTCATTGTATATATGAACCACATCTTCTTTATTCATCCATCTGTTGAAGATTACTCAGCCATCAGAAAGGACGAATACTTACCATTTGCATCAACATGGATGGAACTGGAGGGTATTATGTTAAGTGACATAAGTCAAGCAGAGAAAGACAATTATAATATGGTTTCACTTATATGTGGAATATAAGGACTAGCGCAGAGGACCATAGGGGAAGGAGGGAAAACTGAATGGGAAGAATTCAGAGAGGGAGACAAACCATGAGAGGCTCTGGACCCCGGGAAACCAATTGAGGGTTGCAGAAGGGAGGGGGTGGGGATGTGGTAACCAGGTGATGGGTATTAAGGCGGGCACGTGATGTGATAAGCACTGGGTGTTATATACAACTAATGAGTTATTGACCACTACATCAACAACTAATGATGTACAATATGTTGGCTAATTGAACATAATAAGAAAAAGTTCTTCATAAAGAAAGAAAATGATAAACATCTGAAACTTGTATCTATATAAACAAAGAAAGAGAGAGAAGGAATAAGTAAGGTCATGTTAGTAGCTTGAAATCAGCCACAATGGAAATATTTATGTCAAGAAAATTGGAAAACATTAAAATCAGAGCCACAGGGTGCCTGGGTGGCTCAGTTGGTTAAGCAACTGCCTTCGGCTCAGGTCATGATCCTGGAGTCCCGGGATCGAGTCCCACGTCGGGCTCCCTGCTTAGCAGGGAATCTGCTTCTCCCTCTGACCCTACTTCCTCTTGGGCTCTCTCTCTCACTCTCTCTCTCTCTCAAATAAATAAATAAAATCTTAAAAAAAAATCAGAGCCACAGAGCTACAATTCCCACACCAAAATGGTTTGTTAAACATTTGCCAACACTTCATGTAATACAAGACTTATTTTTTCTTAGGATGATTGTCTTTCAGAACAAAACATGAATTTTACTTTTATGCCTGATTTTATCAGTCATGTTAGTGGGATTCATCTCCAAATTATAGCAATAAGTAATGGGTTGCCATATTTATAATTTAATAATGAATTTTTGCCTTTTTCCCTTAGTCTTAAGTTTTTATTATAATTGTTTGTTTTTATTATAATTATCATTTTTGTTGATCTTCTCCCTTTTCTCCTTCCTCTTCTTTCTTTTTCCTCTTCCTCCTCTTCCTCTTCTTCCTCCTTCTCTTCCTCCTCCCTCTTCACCTTCTCCTCCCCCTCCTCCTCCTCCTTCTTCTTTCTTCAAGAGATAATAGTATATGGAGATACTATATCTGGGACTTTCAGCTATACTCATTTTTAAAACAGAAATTTTGCCTATATCTTTTTAAGGCTTTTTTTTAAGCTAAAAAATGCATTCACATTATTCAAACATCAGAAATTATAAAA
Organism: Mirounga leonina; assembly: GCF_011800145.1. NCBI lineage: Eukaryota > Metazoa > Chordata > Mammalia > Carnivora > Phocidae > Mirounga > Mirounga leonina. The sequence goes on along the minus strand of NW_023270415.1, from coordinate 28,035,109 downwards.
ATATAGTGAATAGGTTCCTTTTTTGTTCCCAATGTCCACTCAATTAGTTTCTATTCTTTCCCTCCACAAGGTAACTCTTGTCATTACCTAATTTTGTTTCCTACAGATTTTATATTTTTTTAAATGCATGTACAAGCCAATGCAAATATCTATTTTTTCTCTCCTTTTAAAAAAACAAATCCTAAATGTTATATTGGATAACATGTGCCTTGACTTTCCATTTACTATATGTTGAGATAGTTCCATACAAGTATATAGAGTTTATGTTTGTTACAACTGCATAGTATTCAAGTGTACATATATACCATAACGTACTACTACTATAATTTTTTTTTTCATTTGAGTAATTGACACCTATCTTTCCATTTGCTATAGTCTGCCCCTTACTGTCTTTCTTGACTCCTTTTTTTCAAATTCTACAACCAATTCCTCCACAATTCTTGTTGGCTCTACCTTCAAAATGCATTCAGCATCCACTCATTTCTCACTAATTTTACCACTTCCACTTCTATCCCAAGCTGTCACTGTATTCAAAGACTGAGGTATCATGTGCTTCCTGGACATCTTTGAATATCACAGAGCCCCAAAGGCTTAACTGTGAGTTCCTCTGTTTTTGCTAGATGTGCCCCACACTCAGTGGGAAAGACTCCACATTCACCTAGTTCCCTTATCAGCCAGGCCAGCTGCACCCCACCTGGATTTCAACCTGATATATCTTACTTCCTTGCCATCCTGTAAAAATATTCAGCCAAATCAATCACATCCTCAAGATGTAACCTCTTGTTACTATAAAGCCTGCTTCCTACGGTCCCTGCTGATTCACTGTATTCCCAAGTGTTCTTGTGTGGTCCTGTATGGTGTGTGGTATCCTCCTCTCCCAGACTATAAGTATGCTTGACTAAGAAACTGTCCTCAATCTCATCCATCTAAGGTCAAGTGTCATTCAGCTATTTTACATTATTTAGGGTGGGGTATTCATTATTCACCAATGGGGTGAATAGGAGGTAGTCAGAAAAATCACCATCTATTTGTCTTTTCTCTGCCACAACTATTGCCTCTCCCCTATCCATAGAATATTGTTAGCATTGCAATCAGTTTGTTGTAACATGAGTAATATCTTGAAAATCCTCTGCTATAACCCAGTCAATGGCTTTTCATCTCATGTAGAGTAAAAACCCTAGACCAAACATTGCTTACAAAGCCCTACATATTCTAGCCATTCTATCGTTCACTGGCCCGCCTCCCCTACTACTACTGTTCTCATTCATTCTGATCCAGACACAGGTTTCCCCTGCTGTTCCTTCCTGGTATGTTCCCACAAAGTGGCACACCAAAGATAGTCTAGTGGAAGCAGTCTACCTAGCTCGATAGAAAACACAGTGATTGTTTAGAACTTAGATCAAAAATTTTTTTTTTTCATGGAGGAGTATTTTATCACTGATATTGTTTACACTTGCCTGTGCATAGCGACAATAAAAATTTAACCAGTTTTATTATAGTTTTAAAAATTTCTGTAGACAATGTGTACCTTATTGCCTTGCATCCATAGTGAACTACTACCATGGACCACTCCCTCCTTTGCTATGCCTTTGTTTCCATCTTAGGGGTTTTGGAATGGCTATTACCTTTACCTAATTACTCTTTCTTATGAGTCTCATATGGTTTGTATCCTTGCCTCGTTCAGGCCTTTCCTCAGATGGCATTTTCTCATTAAGACCTCTGTTACTACTATGTTTATTACACCCATTCTCTATTGATTTTAAATGGGAAGGGTTTCAAATTCAGAATAAATGTTTTATAAATATCTGTGTTCTCTATTAAGATTCAGTTTATTTTTATACTACGTACCCACTTCTGAGAAATCATAAAAGAATTTTCGTAAAACATATTAAATGTTAAATTCAAATGGCTGTCATTTTAATTACATACCTCATCAAATACAAGTTAATTTTCAGAGCTTTAATTTTAGAAATAAAGCTGATTTAGGACTATTTGAAGAAAAAGGTATGCTTTGCCATTCTTTCAAGACTTTTGATACCGCTATCCATTCTGGAAGTACCGAGAATATATTGACAAGAGTAATTGTGACAATAATTATTGAGTTGGTTACCATTGGCTAAGCATACTTTTTATATACTTTATTGAATTGTTAAAATAATCTCATGAGATTGGTATTATTATATCCCTCTTCTAGATGAGAAAAATGAGACCAAAGTTTTAAAGTTATTTAACCAAGGTCACCCAGCTGGTAATTGGTTGTCAGGGTTTTCATTTAGGTCTACCTCCATTAAAGGCCCTTGCTCTTTTTTTTTTTTTTTTAAAGATTTTATTTATTTATTTGACAGAGAGAATGAGAGAGAGAGCACATGAGAGGGGGGAGGGTCAGAGGGAGAAGCAGACTCCCTGCCAAGCAGGGAGCCCGATGCGGCACTCGATCCCGGGACTCCAGGATCATGACCTGAGCCGAAGACAGTCGCTTAACCAACTGAGCCACCCAGGCGCCCAAGGCCCTTGCTCTTAATTAGAGCATTACGCATCCCTTCTGTGGAAGTGAACATAGACCTAGTAGTATGTGTTCATTAATAATATTAGAATATCATTATGGAATAAATGAGAACATACATATATTCAGTTGAAGGTAGAAAAAAAAGTAAAATCCTTTGTTCATAGATACGGCACTAACAGTGCAGGGGTCTGTAAACTGCAGTCTATTTATTGATGACATGACCTACAAATGTTAGCCACTTGACAGGTAGAAATACAGCTCCTGATCCAATGTTAATATAATAAATTTAAATGCTACTAAACATTGCTTTGGTAACTGCAAACCAAAGGTCTGCAGTCATTTGCATGAAATGTATAAATAAGGGGTTTGACTTACATGTTGTCATAGGCATAAATTCAGTTTACTCTTTCTAAAAGGCAGAGCTTGGCTATGAACATTAAAGATGACTTGTATGACCATGTTAATCTCTCCACCTCATATTTCAATTTTTATGGGAACTTTATTACTAAATAATATATCTCCAAGCTCTCTTTTTGTAGCGCTGCTGCCCATTACTTGCCTAAACTACACTCTGTCATTACTTATAGCAGTTTTATGCCTCATATACTGCACAGTCCGTGATGACTGTCTTCCTAATAAATTCTTCATCACTTTCAATATAATCATCTGCATTGCAGCTTCATTAATATCCTTTCATTCAAAGATCCAGGTATGCAGCATCCCTCTGAGTAAAAGGCTTTAAAAAAATTAATTAGGCCATAGGAACCTGCTTCTGGGCTTTAGTCAGTGTCATGAAATAATGCAGTTACTAATATAATACTGGTGGCTTTTGAATAACAGATTAATTAGGAACATCCTTATATGGAGGAATAAATGGAATATTCATGACATGATTTTCACTGTGACAATAAAATGCAAAAACTCAATACTCAATCAAGTTTAAACCTACCTTGTTACCTCAATGTGTGCAGGTTTCTGAGACTTGGAAATCACGATACAGTGGTCCTAAAGAATCTCTCATCATGATCATGCCAAAACCTCTTCCGCTTAAAATGAGCTCACATACCCATGGCTCTATCTACCATAGTAACTGAAGTTAATGCTCTCAAGAATTTTGTCTTGTATTCCAGATAACCTGATTTACTGTGGTCATTGTTTGGGGCAGAAGCTCTTATCATCTAAATTATATTTGAGCGGAGAGCCAACACTCCCTTTTTTCTTTCAGGGAGTATTTTGATGTTGTATGAGGAGGATGCCAATAATTTAGGAGATGAATATTCTGAAATTGTTTACTGTCATAAGAAGTGTGAAAGTATCTTCAGTTCCAAATTTAAAAATTGAGAAAATGGAAATTCCATAGGAAAAAGAAAAACCAAACTTGGGAGTGGATAGGTAGTGGGAAACCAGATATGATAATTAATACTTGGGGGTGAACCCGAACTGACCAAATGATAAAAAGGTTTTTTTTTTTTCTTTTCACAAAAAAGGTCAATGCATTTTATAGGTAGATACTGAGTTTCAGTGTGTGTTTAACAAGTGATGTGGTAAGGAAAATCCCATTTACTTTTTGTAAGGCTTAACTAGGACAAAAATTTTAAAAGAATTTTACTTAATTAGGCTATTATGTTGTAATTTTTTTTTAAACTTTTTTTTTTTTAAAGATTTTATTTATTTATTTGAGAGAGAGAATGAGAGACAGAGAGCAGGAGAGGGAGGAGGGTCAGAGGGAGAAGCAGACTCCCTGCTGAGCAGGGAGCCCGATGCGGGACTCGATCCCGGGACTCCAGGATCATGACCTGAGCCGAAGGCAGTCGCTTAACCAACTGAGCTACCCAGGCGCCCTATTATGTTGTAATTTTAAAATGTGAATGTGACAGCAGCAATTTTGTAATTGTGGCATAGCTGTGCAAGTGCCTACCGACAGCAGTGAGAATGACACACTTTATATATACACAAAATTGTAGATGAAAACCACAAATGTAATGTTGACCAAAAGGAACTAGACCTAAAAGAAAGATGACTCCATTTATTTAAAGTTCAAAAACAGGAAAAGCTGATCGACTTCTCCCAACCCCACCTTCTGAAAACCACTTATTTGATTTCACTTTTATAGTTTTGTCTTTTGCAAAATGTCATATAAATCAAATCACATAGGATGTAGATTTTTGTACCTGGCTTCCTTCACCAGAGTGTTTTTGAGGTTCATCCATATTGTCCCATAATCAGTAGTTTAGTTCTATATATTGCTCAATTATCTAATTGCTGAGAATCTCATTGTATGGATGTACCATGCTTTATTTATCTGTTGGTAGGTGTTTGGCTTCTTTCTAGTTTTGGCTGTTATGAATTAAGGCACTATAAACATTTGTGTAGAAGTTTTTGTGTGGACCTGTGTTTTCATTCTCTTGAGAAAATACCCAAGACTTGGATCGCTGGATCCTATGGTAAATGTATGATTGACTTTATTTTTTCTTTCTTTTTTTCTCCCACCTTTGTTGAAATAGTATTGACACAAGGAAGATACAGAACATAAGGAAGTTTAAGATAATTTGATGCTTGTATATGTTACAAAATGATTAGCACAATAAAGTTAGTTAACACCTCCATCACCTTACATAATTACCATTTTGTATGTGTATGAGATAACATTTAAGGTCTACTCTCTTAAAAACTTGCAAGTATGTAGTGAAGTACTGTTATTCATAGTTATGATGCTGTACTTAGGTTCCTAGAACTTACTCCTCTAATAGATGGAAGTTTATACCCTTTGGCCAAACCTCCCCATTTTCCCCATCCCAGCTCCTGGCAACCATTATTCTACTCTATTTCTTTCTGATTTCAGCTTTTTTTAGACTCTGCATAAAGTGGTATCATACAGTATTTGTCTTTCTTTGTCTGACTTACTTCACTTCACATAATGCCATCAATGTCCATCCCTGTTGATGAAAAAGACAGGATTTCCTTCCTTTATATGGCTGAATAATATTCCATTATATATATATATTTTTTTCTTTTTTTAAGATTATGATACCTTTTTTTCTTTTTCAAAGTTTTATTTAAATTCTAGTTTGTTAACATATAGTGTAATATTATTTTCAGGGGTAGAATTTAGTAATTCATCACTTACATATAACAACCAGTGCTCAACACAAAAAGTGCTCTCCTTAATACCCATCACCAACTTAGCCCATCCGCCATCCCCCATCTTCCATCAACCCTGTTTTCTTTCTATTGTAAAGAGTCTCTTAGGGTTTGTTTCCCTCTCTCTTTTCTCCCCCTTCCCATATGTTCATCTGTTTGGTTTCTTAAATTCCACATGTGAGTGAAATCATATGATATTTGTCCTTCATTGCCTGACTTATTTCACTTAGCACAATACACTCTACCTCCATCCATGTTTTTGCAAATGGAAATATTTCATTCCTTTTGATGGCTTGGTAATATTCCATTGTGTGTGTGTGTGTGTATCATATATTTATCCATTCATCATTCAATGGACATTTGGGCTCTTTCCACAGTTTGGCTATTGTTGATAATGCTGCTATAAACATCAGGGTACGTGTACCCCTTTGAATCTGTATTTTGTATCCTTTGGGTATATACATAGTAGAGTTCTATTTTTAACTTTTTGAGGAACCTCCATACTGTTTTCCAGAAACTGGCTGTACCAGTTTGCATTCCTACCAACAGTGCAAGAGGGTTCCCCTTTCTCTGCATCCTCTCCAACACTTGTTGTTTCTTGTGTTGTTAATTTTAGCCATTCTGACTGGTATGAGGTGGTATCTCATCATGGTTTTGATTTGTATTTCCCTAATGATGAGTGATGTTGAGCATCTTTTCATGTGTCTGTTAGCCATCTGGATGTCTTCTTTGGAAAAATGTCTATTCATGTCTTCTGGCCAGTTTTTAATTGGATTATTTGTTTTTTTGGGTGTTGAGTTTGGTAAGTTCTTTATAGATTTTGGATACTAACCCCTTATAAGATGTGTCATTAGCAAAGATCTTCTCCCATTCAGTTAGGGTGCCTTTTAGTTTTATGGATTGTTTCCTCACTGTGCAGAAGCTTTTTATCTCGATGAAGTCCCAACAGTTCATTTTTGCTTTTGTTTCCCTTGCCTCCAGAGACGTGTCTAGTAAGAATTTGTTATGGTTAATGTCAAAGAGGTTGCTGCCTGTGTTCTCCTCTATGATTTTGATGGTTTCCTGTTTCACATTTAGGTCTTTCATCCATTTTGAATTTATTTTTATGTATGTTGTAAGAAAGTGGTCCAGTTTCATTCTTTTGCAAGTTGCTGTCCAGTTTTCCCAACACCATTTGTTGAAGAGACATTTTTCCATTGGATATTCTTTCCTGCTTTGTCAAAGATTAGTTGACCACAGAGTTAAGGGTCCATTTCTGGTTTTCTACTTTGTTTTCTGCTTTGTTCCATTGATCTATGTGTCTGTATTTGTGCCAGTACCATACTGTTTTGTTGACTACAGATTTGTAATATAGCTTGAAATCCAGAATTGTGATGCTCCAGCTTTGCCTGTCTTCCTTTTTTTTTTTTTTTAAAGATTTTATTTATTTATTTATTGAGAAGGAGGGAGGGAGAGGAAGAGAATTTCAAGCAGACTCTGCACTGACTGCAGAACCCGACACACAGGACTTGATATCACAACCCTGAGATCATAACCTGAGCTGAAACCAACAGTTGGACACTATCCAACTGAACCACTCACACACCCCCAGCTTTGCTTTTCTTTTTCAGGATTGCTTTGGCTATATTGGCTCTTTTGTGGTTCTATACAAATTTTGGGATTGTTTGTTCTAGCTCTTTGAAAAATGCTGTTGATATTTTAATAGGGATTGCATTAAATGTGTAGATTGCTTTGGGTAGTATAAACATTTTAACAATATTTGTTCTTCCGATCCATAAGCACGGAATCTTTTTCCATTTCTTTGTGTTGTCTTTAACTTCTTACATAAGTGTTCTATAGTTTTCAGGGTACAGATCTTTTACCTCTTTGGCTAGGTTTATTCCTAGGCATCTTGCTGAGAATTCTTGCATCCATGTTCACTAGGGATATTGGCCTATAATTTTCCTTTTTAGTGGGGTTTTTGTCTGGTTTTGGAATTGAGATAATGGTGCCCTCGTAGAATGAGTTTGGGAGTTTTCCTTCCATTTCTATTTGTTTTGGAACAGTTTGAGAAGAATAGGTATTAATTTTTCAAATGTCTGGTAGAATTCCCCTGGGAAGCCACCTAGCCCTAAACTTTTGTTTGTTGGGAGATTTTTGGTTACTGATTCAATTTCTTTGCTGGTTCTGGGTATGTTCAAATTACCTATTTCTTCCTATTTCAGTTTTGGTAGTTTGTATATTTCTAGGAAAATCTCCATTTCTTCCAAATTGCCCATGGGTTGGCATATAATTTTTCATAATATTTTCTTATAATCATTTGTATTTCTGTGGTGTTGTTCGTGATCTCTCCTCTTTCATTCATGATTTTATTTATTTGGATTCTTTAAGTGTGGCTAGGGGTTTATCAATTTTATTAATTCTTTCGAAGAACTATCTCGTTCTAGTGGTTTTTGTTTGTTTGTTTCTATATCATTTATTTCTGCTCTAATCTTTATTATTTCTCTTCTGATGGCTTTAGGCTTTATTTGCTGTCCCTCTTCTAGCTCCTTTAGGTATAAGGTTAGTTTGTATATTTGAGACTTTTCTTGCTTCTTGATTTAGGCCTGTATCACAATATGCTTCCTTCTTAGGTCTGCCTTTGCTTCATCTCAAAGGTTTTGGATTGTTGTGTTTTCATTTTCGTTTTCTTCCATGTACTTTTTTCTTTCTTCTTTAATTTCTTGGTTAACCCATCAATTCTTTAGTAGGATGTTATTTAACATCCATGTATTTATGGTCTTTCCAAGTTTTTTCTTGTGGTTGACTTCAAGTTTCATAGTGGTGTGGTCTGAATATATGCATGGTATGATCTCAGTCTTTTTGTACTTGTTGAGGGCTAATTTGTGCCCCAGTATGTGATCTATTCTGGAAAACGTTTCATGTACATTTGAGAAGAATATGTATTCTGCTGCTTTAGGATGAAATGTTCTGAATATATCTCTTAAGTTCCTCCAGTCCACTGTGTCATTCAAAGCCATTCTTTCCTTGTTGATTTTCTGCTTAGATGATTTGTCCATTGCCATAAGTGGTGTGTTAAAGTTCCTCACTATTATTGTATTATTATCAATAAGTTTCTTTATGTTTGTCATTAATTGATTTATATATTTGGGTGCTCCCAAGTTGGGGGCATAAATATTTATAATTGTTAGATCTTCTTGATGGATAGACCCTTTAGTTATGATGTAATGCCCCTCTTCATGTCTTGTTACAATCTTTGTTTTAAAATCTAGTTTTTCTTATATAAGTATGGCTACTATGGCTTTCTTTTGATGTCCATTAGCATGATAGATGGTTCTTCATCTCTTCACTTTCAATCCGCAGGTGTCTAGGTCTAAAATGAGTCTCTTGTAGGCAGCATATAGATGAGTCTTGTTTTTTTTTTTTTTTTT
>NW_023270415.1:27995810-28021052 GCF_011800145.1 Mirounga leonina | reverse complement strand
GGGCGCCTGGGTGGCTCAGTTGGTTAAGCGACAGCCTTCGGCTCAGGTCATGATCCTGGAGTCCTGGGATCGAGTCCCACATCGGGCTCCCTGCTCCGCAGGGAGTCTGCTTCTCCCTCTGACCCTCCTCCCTCTCATGCTCTCTGTCTCTCATTCTCTCTGTCTCAAATAAATAAATAAAATCTTAAAAAAAAAAAAAAAAGAGAGGTTAAGAAGGTAAGCAAGATTCTAAAGATGTGAAGAAGTGAAGGATATAGGTATCTGGGAGAATATAGTTCCAAGCAGATTTGTTAGCCAATGCAAAGACACTAAAGTGGGGTCAAAGAAAGCAAGGGGGCCAGTCTGGCTGGAATATGTTCATGAAGAAGGACAAAGGTGGGGCGAGAGGTAATGGTAGTGAGATCATGTAGGGCATTAGAGACCATTTTGAGGACTTCATCTTTATTCTGAATGAGATGGGAGCCATCACAGGGTTTAAACAGAGGAATCATCATATCTGACATATATATTAAAATGATCACTTGGGACTCTATGTTCAGAATAGACTGTAGGAGGTCAAGGATGGAAACATCTTATTATTTCTGTTTTCATTTGTATGCTTTACCTTTTATACATTTTAGTCATCATATTTTATATTCTTTACTCAACAAAAAGATGTCTGAAGTTATTGTTGCTGTATTTATGTTGACTATTAATTTGCTGTCTCTTGCTTATAGTGGTTTGTTTTCTTCATGTATGGTAATTTTTTTATTATAAACTCATTTCAGGGAGGCGCCTTAATTTGTGGGCATATTGGGAGATCTACACTAGTGTGTGTCCCTAGTTAAGATTTACATTTGTTTTCTACATGTGACCAAGACAAGTTTAGTTTTTCACTGTAGGGTTTCTTAAATCACACTGGTAGTATGTTATCTTGCCTTGCTGTAAAGCAAAGGCAGTTTTTTTAAGTTCTTGCTTTATGAGGGTCCTGATTCTGGGAGTCTACATTCTGGGTATACCCTTTGAGTAGGCCCATGACCTTGTCTTCTGGGATTTGGGCTCTGTAATATTCAATCCTGTTGGTTTCAGGAATCAACAAGGATCCAGAAGAAACACATAAGTAGAATTTCAGTTTCATATTCTGGTTTCCATTTCTTTTTAACTTTTATCCCCAAGAAATTTTCTTTAGTTTTGTACCTAAAGTTTAGCAATGCCTTTTGAAGGATGTTTGCTCCATTTGACTCTTGTTGGTGTAAAGAGGACTGTTAAGACATTTAGTCTGCCATATTGGAAGAAACAATCATAAAAGTTATCTTAAATGTTAAAAATGTTAAAATGTTAAAAAGAGGCAAAATATAAACACATTTTATTTATTTTATTTTTTAAGGTTTTATTTATTTCTTTGGCAGAGAGAGAGAGCACAAGTAGGCAGAGCGGTAGGCAGAGAGAGAGGGAGAAGCAGGCTCCCCACTGAGCAGAGAGCCTGATACGGGGCTCAATCCCACGTACGCTGGGATCATGACCTGAGCTGAAGGCAGAAGTTCAAACAACTGAGCCACCCAGGCACCCCGATAAACACATTTTAAACAGACAAGGTCTGTAATAGGAGCAGATAACCAGCTGGCTTTATGCCCTAATGTCCCCATTGAGAGGGTACTGCTGGCAGATGCCTGGCTTTTAACCATACTGGCAGGCTGGTCATTGGGAAATTTCAGTGGTATGATACAATTATCTCTTGAAATTCTGACAAGACTGAAAGGCTTGAAAATGTTATAAAATCCTTGTTCCCAATATTTCCAGCACTCTGTTCTTGTTTACCTCTCTGGATCAGTGTCTTTCTGGGATAAGGGGCATTTTGGTCTTTCCTTGTGTTGAAACACTTGTTTACTCAAGAGGAGAACTTCAGATATTCTTTGGCCAAGTATTCAGGAGGCACATTGCAATGACCTCTAGTTGAAATAATGCTACTCCTTGGCCAGTCAGCTGCATTTGTTGATTCCTCCATTCATTACCTTGCGTAAGCATTTCTGTGGTCATGCAAATTTGATGATAAACCCTTTTCGTGTGTACTATTTTAGTGATCCTTTCTTTCCAATTAATTATGCAAGTGGTCATTGTGTCTTTGTTTTCTTTTCAGGTCTTAGGTCTTAATTAATTTCATATATTCATCAATTGCTTTTACCATCTACTAGCTTATAGGTTTCTGGCATTATTATAATATAGCCTTTGAACTGTGGTGGAGTCATATTCTGCCTCAAGGGCAATTATTTACTTTAGTTTATCTTTCCACAGAATAGCAATCCAACCAATGAACAATGCTCTCAAGGAAAAAGAAAAGCAAAATAACAAGTCTATTTCTTTTAAGATCACTTAACAATTTTCTTTCTGGTACTCCATGCTAATCCATGTGTTTAAATGCAGCTGATACCTGCTCTGGAAATCTTTTCTCAATATAATTGTTAATAGAAGTTCTAAAAATCTTTCCCAATATAATTGTTAATAGAGGCTCTAACAGTTAACAGGAAATAAAAGCAAAACTTTATTAAGAAATAAAACATGATTATGAACTAGAAGTCAGTAGTTCTGGGCTGACAAAACTTTAAAATACACTAAAAGGCAAGAGTGAAATTGGCAACTCTTTGAGTATAATTCTAATTAGATATGGACTGTTTCAGTCTTAGTTGAATTGTATAGTGTATCTTTTTGGGGAACCTATATTTGTAAATAATGTTTTTCTATGATAATTTGCTACAATGTCATTGTTAATAGAAAATAGAGTTTACTGAAAATGCAATTTGATACTTTTTAATACATTGGGAGTTTCTTATTAAAAACAACCACATTACCCTGTTTCTTCTCCCAAAAAGCCCTACTTCTTTCGCTCTTCAGCTGTCTCCCATTTACTACTCATTTTTCATGTCAATTTCCTCAACTTCTTATTTTAATTAACTCCAGTCTGATTCTTTTTCCTATCACTGCAGCAAAAAAGCTCTTGCTGAGTGCACCAATGACTTCCAGATCATTAATTCCTTGGGTCATTTTTTTTTTTCAGGTTTCATCTTCCATGACCTTTCAGCAGCATTCAACATTGTTGACTACTTCCTTCTTCTTGAGAGACTATTTGGCTTCCATGAGACAGACTCTCTAGATTTTCCTCCTTCTTTGACCATCCCTTTTCTCTCTTCTCTCCTTTACAGGTGTACCTTCTTCTAAGCCAGAAATGCAGGGAGTTCCATAGGTAGTTGACTCTGTGTTTTCTCAGCCCAGATGTCTTCTCTAAGCTCCAGACTCAGATATTACATGATGGCTCCTTGAAGTCTTCTCAAAGATATCTCAAAGTTATTGAAAACTCATTATATCCAGAATACATTCATAATCTTCTTTCCCTACTCTTGTCAATCAAGGGACAGTTGTAATTTCAAAGCACAATGTCTCTTACCAAAGAAAATGCTGATCTTATATAGGGTTTTAGGAAACAAGGGATTTTAGAAGTGGACAACTTTCAGAAACAAAGTTGTTTAGGGATTGACTAATTGTCAACTGTGGAAGCATGGTTTCTAAATGTGGCTGCTGCTGATTGACTTTCAGAAGTGCAAGCTCAGGAGTGAGACTGTTGCTGATTAGCTTTCAGAAAAATGACCGTGTTGCTGATTGGTTGCTAATATGACAATTTCCCCAGTCCTTAGTCCTGCCAATTCTTGTCTCATTTTATTTTCAAGTATGAAAATATTTTATTTTTTCTTATCTTAAATTTTTATTTTAAAATTTTCTTATCTTAAAATTTTATTTTAAAAATAGGACTAAACTTGGTGTGCTTCCTCTTCACAAAGACAATAAAAACCTATGTTCTGAATGAATAAACTGAAACTGATAGAAATCATGTGATTTGTATGAGTTTTGATAACTAGCACATCATATGCAGGGGGGACTATTTATGTTCTTTAATATATTTTTCCACTTAAAGAAATGCTGTTTTGAATAGGCTGCATAGCAAACCATTTTATAATTTATAATAAGTCTTAAATACAAAAGAACACAAAATAATTTCACTTATGTAATATTCTAAAAAGCAGTTAGCTGAACCTTGGTTGCAGACTCAATTTTCACTCTCATCCTAAGTGAATTGAGGAAAGAAGGTACCATTACATATAGTGGTAAGCAATTTATAGGTATAAAATAATGGCTCATGGTGGTAATTGCTAACCGTTATTATACTTCCTCCTTCAGTCATGAGTTTTTAGCGTGTTTGGCATATAGCTTACATTCAATAAGTTTTGTTGAATGTAGTTATATTGATGCCGTTAACATTTAGAAAAGATTTCCAATAAATTAGAACTATGTTCCAGAAATTGAAGTTTCTCTGCTAGAGCTTTTGGCAGTGTTGCCATTAGAATTAAAAAACTCATTAGAAGCTAACGAAATCATTCATATTTGTTATTTGGCTTAAGCTATGTATAAACACACTTTTTCCTAAATTATAATTACTGTTAATAGACAAAATATTTTACATGTCATCTATTTTTTTTTTCAAAAATGGTAGTTAATAGCTGATAAGTCAAAAAGAAAAGAGATGTACTGACAAAATTTCCTTCCTTGTTTCAATGATTTTAAATGAATATTACAAACACTGTGGAAAGTATACTCAATCCTACTGAAGTAAACATTTGATTTCAAAAATAGAATTGGCCATATTAAGTTCTTTCCAACCATCAAACACTCTAGTCTTTGTTTTTAACAAGAACTTTATTCAATATTGCATTCTGCTTGCTCTCCATTTAAGAATTTTGTTGTTGTTTAGTTTTTGGATGGCTGTGACTGTTTTATGAACTCTACTTAATTTTATTTTAGCTCCATTTAAAAACAGTCAAAATAATAAATCCCTTTTGGGCTAAGACCTTCTCTAATCTTCTATTCCATCCTGCCCATTCACCTCTCTCACCCATCACTTTAGGTATAACTCAGTAATAAATCAGATAATCCCATTTTTGGAGCCCTTCAAAGAAGAATTTTCAATTGCACTTGATAAGACCTTTTGAATTTAACTGGGCTCAAAATCAATTTTTGGCAAAAGAGGTAGATTTACAAACAGAAGACATGAGTTCTAGACCGAGTTTGACTTTTTTTTTTTACCTGTAGGGTCACATAATTTAACAAAATGAGCAAAATAACACTGCCATGTCTTTCTCACAGGATTGGCATGCAAATGACCTGCAAATTCTATATATTTTATTAGTATTTTAGAACATTCACAGTTTTAAAGAGGATTCATTACAATTATAATAGCAAATTACTTATGTGGCCTTTAAAATTCCCAAAGAAAATCTTTCTAGATATAAACCATTGTAATGACTCACATTCATTAGGCAAGATAAATCTGGATTTAAGAATGTAAGTTTAGTATTCTTTAAATAAGCCAGTGATAACAATATCTAAGGAATTTGAATGAGTAAAATCCCTTCAATTCACAGTTAAGTACAAAAGCAGAAACTAGTCTACTTCCTGATATCTTTGAGAGGCTTACATTTTTGTAAGGAAAGTTTCACCAGGGTGATTGTCTTAATTATTTTTATTTGAGTAACAGAATCTAATAAACCAATCCAGATTGTTACCTAGCTCAGTAGGAGAGAAAATAATAGGATATCTTCACATCTTCTGCCTAGAAATCATGTCCTCAGTTACTTTGTTTCTTCCTCTTTTATTGTGGTGTGAAGAGTAGAAAGGAGAGCTCCCCTCTGCAGGGGAAGTCTTACAGAGTAGGTAACCTGGTTTTACCCTGCCTTTTAGATATCTTTGCGGTTTGGAAAAGCACATTTCTCAGTTAAAAAAAATATATAGATATATGGTAATTTTAGTGTGGATTTGGATTCTCTTTGATCCCCAGACTTTGAAAAACTTGAGGAAGAAGGAGAAAGAATCAGATGGTGACGGAGCTCATGTGGTTGACTCAGGTGGCTAAGATGGCACCCTTCTGGTTGTGTGATGTTTCAGAGAGATTCCTTCATACAGATTCCTTAGCAGGGAAAGAGTTCCCTTTTATTCTAAACAACATCAACAATACAACCCTACTTTATCAATAGCATATTATGAAATGTTAGCTCATTAGGAAAAAAAGCCAGCAGAATTGTAAAGTCCTTCCCCCCCTTTTTAAAATCCCCATCCGTATCGTAGCTTTTGATTAATAGAAAACTGAAAGGGGTCCATGAGCTTTTGTACCACAATAAGGAGAAGAGCAAGAAAGATAGTATTTTGAGAATTTATATTCTGTTCTATTAGGAAAGGGTCTGCGTTTTGGGGTTAATTATTCATTTCCAAACTTGAAATATTTATTTTCCTAAACAATTTATTTCTGATAGGGAACTTGCAAGCAAGGGTTGAGAGAGAAAGTTCTTTTTCTAAGATTTCAAAAGAAATATGTGAATTTTTCCAAGGTAAAAATATAACATTCCTCAAGATATATGATTTCAAAAGCTTCTCTCCATTATTTTTCAATATCCTTTATAGAGTGCATTTACTTCTACTGCATCAGTGTAATAACCAGGGATTTAAAACGTTTGAATTAGGAATTTTAGCATTTTCATTTTGTTCTTGAAATAGTTTATTTTAAAACTTCCTTAATGTATTTTTCTGCTATTTCTTGTACAGCTTTCATTGCCCAGCAAGAGTTTCACTATCTTTATTGGATACAAAGAGAACAAAGTAATGCTTTTTACCAGATTTCCAAAAAATTTGTTTTAGAAGGGGTTGGAATTTAAAAACAATTAAATAGATTTGGAATATATATAGGAGGGTAATTTATATGAATGGGTAGATATGGAAAAAGGAAATAAGGCAACCAATGAAATGTGCATGCTCCCTAATTTAAAGGTATGCAACAATATAACAATACTTAAAGGTATATTTGTCTATACTAAAAAATAGAGCAATATTTGAGAAAAATTAAATAAAATAATGATATACAGTGTATATTTATATTTGAAGAGAAATGTGTCCACTGTGTTCTCGGTCATTTTATTTTATTTTTTTAATTTTTATTTTTTAAAGATTTTATTTATTTATTTATTTGAGAGAGAGAAAAAGAGAGAGAGAGTGAGAAACACTATGAGAGGGGAGAGAGTCAGAGGGGGAAGTAGGCTCCCTGCTGAGCCGGGAGCCCGATGTGGGACTCAATCCCAGAACTCTGGGATCATGACCTGAGCTGAAGGCTGTTGCTTAACCAGCTGAGCCGCCCAGGCGCCCCTTCTCAGTCGTTTTATTTGAAGAATTTACTTGTTGCATTTTACTCATTTTCTCACTGAGTTTCTGGCTGTTTTACTGATTGACTTCCAAAATAATTAAATCTGTCCTTTGTCAATGTTCTAATATTTAAAGAAGTTTTAAAAAGACTTTCCTGATTAGTTGGATAAAAGGACATTTTAGCTAGAATTGAAGTCAGTAGTTCACATAGTGACAGGAGTGGGGAGTAGGATTAAATACCATCTCATTTGAACTGGAATTAGAGACTGCACTCCTAGAGGTTGAATGTTGTCTTTTCCATTCCCGACTGCCCCCTTCTCAAACATTTGCAAAAATCTCAGGAAAATTAGATTTGATCTGTCTCATCAATTTTAGTAAGGTGGGCATTTTGATTCCTTCTTGAGGCTGGATTCTAAAGCCACTGTCCACTGTGCCAATTCTATAGGAAACTTGACACTGCATTTTGTCTCAATTCTAGTTGACCGTGAGGGCTTTCTCAGTGTCAGTCAAAACACACCACAGTTGTTCTCACCGCTGCCCAAATGGAGAAGACTGCATCTTTGTTCAAGACTCTTTTCTGACATATTATTTGACATAGAGAAGGAGCCAGCCATATGGAATAGCTTCTCTTCCTCATAATACTTATTGCCACATCTTCTATATCATGTTTACTTGTTTATTGTCTGTATTTCCACCTTCACTCCCCACCTCCCATTTGTAAGCTTCCAGAGACCAGGACCGTGGACTTTTTGCAGGCACTTAATACTGACTCATCGTAGGCACTCGACAAATATTCACTGGGTTAATAATGAATTAATTTCCAAATTTCTTCTTATAAATGGTATTTAAGTTAAAATATTTTTGTAACAATATTAGTTGGAAATATCAGGTGATATTTTTAAGACCCATTTCTAGATTCTTGGTATAGATTTCCAATTTACTTTTCCTAAATTTTATTTGGATTTCAGCGCCCAGTGATTAAAAATGTTGATTTTTCTAAACCTATTCTGAATATAAAACTACTTTTAGCTATCCAGTTTAATAATAGACAGATGCTATCTAGTTTTAATTAAGAATTACTTGATTACTTGTTCTTGAATGTTCCAACGTAACATAGTATAAATATCTTATGTAAAACCAAGAATGCACTCTTTCCTTCTTCCAAAGGAGTAATACCCAGTTCTTTCATCACAACTTGCAACATCCATAGGGAAGAGCTATTACTTTTCTGTTAATAATACAATTTCATATGGTGTTTTGCTGCTTGCCATATTACTGAGTGTAAAGTCTGAAAAATTCTTCTATTATGAACACACTGAAATATCAAATAAAATATACATTCTTTTAAAAGCACATCTGTGATCTCAAACTTTAAGGGAAGTTCCTAGGGATCAAAAGTAAAAATACATATGGAAAGTGAGCGGCTATAATACTAAATAAGCACTAAATTCAATTTGTTCCAAGGGCATTTATCTATAACAGAAATATAGTGGCTTAGTTTTGTTTGTTTGTTTGTTTTTAATTTGAGTATAGTTGCCATACAATGATGTTACATTAGTTTCAGGAATACAGGATAGTGATGCAACAACTCTATATGTTATGCTATGCTCACTGCAAGTGTAGCTACCATCTGTCACCACGCAATGCTATTACAGTGTCATTGACTGTATTCCCCATGCTGTACCTTTCACCCCTGTGAGCTTATTTATTCCATAGCTGGAAGCCTGTATCTCCTACTTCCCTTCACACATTTTGCCCATCTCCTCTTTAGCAACCCTTAGTTTGTTCTCTGTGGTTATAGGTTTGATTCTACTTTTTGTTTATTTATTCATTTGTTTTATTTTTTAGAGTCCACATACAAATGAAATCAAATGGTATTTGTCTTTCTCTGACTTATTTCACTTAGCATAATACCCTGTAGGTCCATTCATGTCACAAAAGGCAAGATCTCATCTTTTTTTCTTATAGCCGACAAGGGGTTAATATCCACAATATATGAAGAGCTTATACAACTCCCCAACCCCCCCAAAACCCCCAAGTAATCCAATTAAAATGGGCAGACAACATGAATAGAATTTTTTCCAAAGAAGACATACAGATGGCCAATAGACACATGAAAAGATGCTCAACATCACCAGACCTTAGGAAGATGTAAATCAAAACCACAGTGAGATAAAGCACCAGTCAGAATGCTAGAATAAAAAAGACAAGAAATAACAGGTGTTGGTAAGGATGTGGAGAAAAAGGAAAGCTAGAGGCTTAGATTTTAGGTTTTAAAGGCTATGTAGGGAAAGAGTCTCCATCACTTAGTATTTTTTCCATGTAAAAAAGTACTATATATTGGGTGCTGTTTCAGGATGCATACCTTATACTGAAGATAGAATGATAAGCTATCAAGGAAAGTCTCCTTGCTTACAAGGATGGACTTTCAATAGGACATTTTACTTTTTTTATAAGGACAGCAGCTTTTGAATAGAGGTTGACTTATGTTTTTTGTTATGAAATATTCAGTGATTATGGCAATGAGATATTTTTTCTTTCTTTTCTTTTCTTTTTTTTTTTTTTTTAACCATTGCTTTATGACCGCTTATATGAAGTGAGTTGCTAGTTCTGCTACAATTAGATAATTAAGTTTAGATCCTGTCCTCATGATAGGATTGGTGCCCTTCCTTATAAGAAGAGACACCAGAGAGGCTGCTTTCTTTTTCTCTCCCCTATATGAGGACAATAAGGCAGCCATTTGTAAGCCAGGAAGGGAGCTCTCACCAGAACTCAACCATATTGGCACTTTAATCTCAGACTTCTAGCCTCCAGAATTGTGAGAAAATAAATCTCTTGTTTAAACTACCCAGTCTATGGTATTTTGTTATGGCAGCCTAAGCGAAGCACTCCCTAAAAATTTGTGGGTTTTTTTGTTTTAATATTTAAATCCCCAGTCTGTATAACATTAATTTGTTGACTTTTTTTGCAATTTAATAATTTTACTTAATATATTTTTTCCAGCTTCATTTGTTATTCCTCCTTTCTCAGTGATGTGATATGTTGCTATTTTACATAAAAATCACATCTATATGTGCATCTCTTTCTGGGTTTTCTATATTATTTCATTTGAAATTATTATGAAAAATATTAGATAATAGTTGGATATGTACATTTAATTATATATGCATTTATCGTTAGATCTATTATATAGTTATATATAGGTAATAACTATGTATATTTATTTCATATATCTGTCCTTATCAGGATTATACAGTTTCAATTGCTATTGCTATGACTCCACAATAAGTCTTTTTATCTGGTAGAGCAAGTCCCCTATCCTTCAGAAATATCCTGGCTACATTTGACCCTTATCTTTCCACATATGTTTTGAAATAAATTTGTCAAATTTAATGAAAAATCTCACTGGGATTTAGATTGGATTTTCATTGACTGTATAGATTAATTTGAAAACAACATATTTTCATAATATTATCTTTTAATTTATGAAAATAATATACATCTCCATTTCTTGAACCTTAATATCTATTTATTTTCTAAAGTTAATTTTATCCATTGAGTTCATTGTACTGATCTAACTTGTTAATTAAAAGAGGATTTATATTTTAAAAACCCCAGAAGATTGTACCAACAATGATTAGAAATAATGGAAAAGTTAAGAAAGATGATTGGATATAAGATTAATATATGGAAATCAGTTGCATTTCTCTACACTAACAGCAAACAACTGAATATATAATTGGTATGAAGACATCCTTTAAATAGAGTGAAAGAATATCATATATGAATTTTGTTTTCTAGCAGTTTCTCCAAAAACACCTGGAAAATGTATTCTCTGGGTTCTTGAGTCTTCAAAAGTTTTTATTTGTTACCTTTCTAATGGAAAGATGTTTTATTGAATTTCAAATATTCTAAGATTAACTACTTTTCCCCTGAAGACTTTCAGATATTACTTGTGTGCTAGCATTTAATTTTGCTAAGGAGAATCTGAAGTTAATCTGATATTTATGTTCTCAGGTGATTTGATCATTTTGCCCACATGCCCAAAGGATTATTTGCTTAATTTGAAATCTAGTGATATTAGAATATGTATCAGTATTGATCATTCTATTAATTTTCATAGTCTTTTAATATGCAGATCAAAGTCCTTGTTTATTTCTAGAAAGTTTTTGTATCATTATTAATTTTTATCATCAGTTCATAGAATTATTAGTAATCTGAGACTATCTGTATAAAAGTGGTGTGTGTTAAATAATCTCAATATGACTGAAAATAGTTTTGTAAACTTCATTTTTCTGAATGACAGTTCAGCTGGTATTAAATTTTAGATTCACCATCCTTTGCCCTCAATACTTAAAAATGTTATCTACTATAGTCTGCTTACTCTTTTTAATAAAAGAAGTTTTCTGAAAATCCAATTGTTATTACTTTTAGTAAATTTGCTTTCTTTTTGGTTGCTTTTAGAATTTGTCCTTGATGTTTCACAGTTTCAGTATAGTGTGTCTAAAAATCAACACAGCATGCACATTTAAACTGTTTATGGGGTTTTCTTAACCTGAGAACTTTCAACTGTCAATGCTTCAAATATTTCTTTTACAACATTGTCTTTATAATCTCCTTCTAGAGCTAGGTGCATTTTGGAAGCCATTATGTAGAATGAATACTGAATTTTTATTTTTACTAAATGTATTTTAATTTCCAAAATTGCTGCTTGGCTATTTATGTTTACCTTGATTTTTATTGAAATTTCTGTCCTTCATTTATGTACATTTTTTCCTTTATTTTTTGAGGATTTATAAAAACATTTATGCTAATACTGTATTCAGATCTCTCTATTATCCTTAAGGAATTTTTTCTTCTTTTGCATCTGTTTTCTTAAGCTGACTTTTCTCTTATACTTTGAAATTCTTATTTTTGTGAAAATTTTCATCAGAATTTTCTTCCATATAAACTCTAGGTTTTAAGGGCTCCTTGTGAAATGTTTTAAAGATTATGTTCTAGGCTCCTTAGGCTTTAGAATTGCAAATCAAGACTTATGTTAACAAGTCTTTTGGAATACAGACATACAATTTCTGGCTCTACCCCTATTTAGAAGTGGCAGTCTGGGCCCAGCCTACCAAGCATGACTTTACATCACCTTGTCTTATGGGCAAAGAACTGGTTAACAGCTTAGACCTTGGTGGGCCATAGTTGGCATTGCTCAGGAAGCACATTTTAAACCCAAGACCATAAATGGAGTGAATGTCTTCAACCTTTATTTATACTCAATAAAATCTACCCTTGCAGTAGCTCCATTTGAGTCCAGTTCCTGGTGGGAGCAAGAGACTTACCTATTTTGGATTTTCCTTTTACATTTTGTCAGGAGAAAAGGTGGAAGTTTATGAATGTATTTGATCTGCCATTTTGTCAGAGAAACCCATTAAAGAATTTTATTTCTAAAGTCAAATAGTTTACATATAAAACATTCACCCAGTTTAATTATACAGTTTAATGAGTTTTGACAAACATATACAAAGGTAACCACCATAGCAATCAAGAAATATGACATTTCAAAGACTCTTTTCTTCTGTAGCATCTAGTCGGCTCTGAACCTCAACTAGTAAATTTGTCCTATAGCATACTGAATTTTTAATTTTTCCATTAGGTTCTTTTCTGTAACTTCTATTTGTCTCTTCCGTGTGGTCATATTTCTTTAAAAACTTGGACATTTTTGTAATGGCTTTTTTTTTTTAACAGTCATATCTGTTCATGCCATCATCTCTGCCATTTTTGGGTCTGTTATTATTGATTTATTTTTCTTCTCATTAAGGGTCACATTTCTTGCTTTTAGTAATATTTGTTTAGGTGCTGATTGTTGTATATATTAATTTCGTTGTTGAGTGTCTTGGGTTTTTATTGTCTTTCTTTAAAGACTTGCATTTTGTTATTTAGGCTTGTTTATAAATTTTAGTTAAAGTGGGTCTAGAGTAGCCTTTGGTTTAATACAGCCTTTGTATTAAGAATTGACACTTTTTTGAGTTCTTTACTGAAAGCCTCATCTGTTACTATGTTCTCCTTACTGTCACTGATTATAATTCAAGTATCTCCACGCCTTGTGTTATCTCTTGGAATTGTTCACCTTACAGGTTCACCTTACAGGTTCATTAAACTGTATAATTAAACTGGGTGAATGTTTTATATACTTTTATATATATATATATTTACTATAAAGTGAGTTTTTCACTCACTTTCATGGTATTTCACCAGCAAAGACAAAGACCCAGCAAATTTCTGGGTCTACTACATAGCTCTCTCCTTTACAGAATTTTGGCCCACAAATTCCACGTGCCTCATCTCCCTGAATTGCTAGATCTGTCTGCGTAAGTCAGCAGGAATCCTGGAATCTGCCTCGGTTATCTTTCTCTACAATGGTCTCAGGAGTACTACCAGGTGGAAAGCAGGTGCAACCATTGGGGGTTACCTCTATGTTTTTCCTTCTCTCAGAGAGCTTTACATCTGTTGTACAATGTCTGAAAACAGTTGTTTCACGTGTTTTGCCCATTTTTTTGAGTTGATAAAGCAAAAGGCAATCTTGGTACCTGTTACCGTGTCGTGTCAGAGACGGAAATCTCTCTTACTTGAATTTCATAATGTATAATTTCAATACCTCATCTACTAAAGTCTTGTCACAAAGGAGTCCTCACAAGTTGATACTTTTCCTAACATTATTCCCAGCCTTAACTTCTTCTTTTTGCCCTTTCATGTGATGGCTTGTGAAGTAATCAAGGAGTCATATAAATTTATATATGATAACAAAATTAAAATTTCCTGGGATTATGTGGTCAGTTAAAATTGTTTTTGTTGTGCTCACTTATTTACAAATTACTATATTCATAGTATAGATGAATATTGGGTAATTCAAATGTCTATCAAGGCTGCACTTAATAGTATCTTAACAATTTACTGCTAATAAACTCACATACCAATTAATCTCTTGGAGACATGGGCAGCATAATATAAAACTTTCAGTAGTAGCTAAGTACCTTAACCTTCTGATAATGTCTGATAATTTTTTCTGGGTGAAAACATGGGCTTGAAAATGGGCATTGCTCTAAGTTAAGAACCTCTTTATTACTTTTTGGAAATGGTGGTAGATTTATGTAACTAAACAGAAATAGCCTTTTTGTTGATGTTGTTGTTGAATAAATGATGATGTACATGAACACATATTCAGCATCTTTCCAGGGAATATTATACAGATGATGGAAGAATAAAACATTCTCTTTCTACTGAGGTTGCTGAACTGAATCTATACTGGTGCATTTCCCCAACATGTAAAGTGCCTGTTTGCAGCTGGGGAGAATGAGGCCAGTTTACAAAGAGAGCAGAGAAAAAAAGAGGGGGTACTTTGTAATTCTCTGAGCGATGTTGGTTTTCTCTTTTTTCCAGCTACATTAATCAAAAAATTCCTTTTTACTTCAATTGGATTGATAGAAGTTTTTATCTTTTTAAGCAAAAGGTTCTGGTGATTACATTATTCAAATAAAAATGCAAAAAGTATTTTGTATGTTTTCTCTCTATGGCCACAAAGTTGTTTTACCTAAATCATTGTCAGTATTTCAACAATAGGAGTGCTTATCCTTTTTCCGTAGCATAAATCTATTTATTTTCAATCATTCGATTGCCCCGTACCATCTCAGCACATATATGTAATGTGTGTGTGGTATGAAATTTTATCTTCAAATATATTGTTACATGTTCCTATATTCGTATATCTCTTTGTTCTATTTCTTCTGTAAGATATTGCCTACACTTGATCTTAGCCAAAAGGCTGAGAAGCAATGTGAGATATTTCCTGTTTTTTACCTTTTTGTTTTGTTTTGTTTCGTATTTTTCCATAGTATTTTTCATAGTGTAAGCTCATCAAATGTTATTTGGTGAGTGGTTTCTGGGAAATGATATTCTACTTCACCTGAGCTTAGTGTAAGTTTGGCATTAAAGTAAAGGTTGTTTTAGGGCGCCTGGGTGGCTCAGTCAGTTAAGCGTCTGTCTTTGGCTCAGATCATGATCCCAGGGTCCTGGGGTCAAGTCCCACATCCTGCTCCCTGTTCAACTGGGAGTCTGCTTCTCCCTCTATCCCTGCCCCCTGCTCGTGATCTCTTTCTCTCTCTCTCTCTCATGCTCTCTCTCTCTCAAGTAAATAAATCTTAAAAAAAAAGAGTAAAGTTTGTTTTACATTGTTCCATTTTCTCTCCGTGCCTTACTGTTTATATTTTACCTCTAAAGTACTGCCAATTAGTCCTGGTTTCGTAACTAATATCTGGATCAATTTTAATTAAACAGCAAATTAATTAGTTTTTACAGAAAAATGTAAAGAAACATTTTTTTCTTTACCTGTGATAAGCAGAGTACTCATATAATCCAGATCATGCTGCCTCCAAATATATCTGCATTGATTTCTTTTTTGATCCATGGATAGATAATTCATAAAGACCTGTATCTACTCCACATGACTATAATGATAATTTTCATCAACATCAGAGTAGCCAAAAAAATATTTTAGAGTACAAAATATGTGTCAGGCACTCTCTCAAGTGAATCACCTGCAAAATCTGGAGTTCTATGACCGGCCAGTCAATATATCCTCATTTTATAGAAGAAAAAGCAAGAGTCTCAAATAATTTAGCTAATTTAGATTATAAAGTAGTGATTTGGATTAGAATAACTTCAAAACCTGTGTGTAATATTAAGTAGGTATATGGCCTTAGATAAGTTATTCAACCTCTATAAATAAATTTCAATTTTCTATAAGATGGGAATTAAAAATAGTACTTGCTTCTGAAGGTTATTGTGATGATTAAATGAGCTTACATATTTATAATATTTAGCATAGTAGTCAGTACATAAAAAGTATTAATAGTAGATATTTTCATTGTTGTTTTTGTCATTATCACTACTTCCAAATATAACACCTAGTCCACATAAATCTTGGTAACTCTGAAACAAGTATTTTTTTGTACCATATCACATATGCTGAGCTATGTTCCTAATAATAACTTTGTCTGAAGATAGTAGGTGGTTATTTTTAATCTACCTTAAGAATACTTTCCTTTTGACAAGACCAGAGTCATATGGTAAACAACTTTTGCTGTGTCGTCTCAATGATAATTGTCTTAAAAAAATGTCCTAGTACTCTCTTTGGTGGGCTACCTTAGCCCTGTATGCTATTTGGTACTTGTTGCATGTGAAACAAATAAGCAAGCTTAGGAGAAGATACCTTGATTACTTATGAGCTTCTAGTTTTTGAATTTGAAACTTTTATATCTCAGAAATTGTTTCGGTTTTAGAATCCTTATTATTCACCATTACTTATTTATTTTTCTTTTATTTTTGACTTATGCTATTTTAACTGGTTCCCACCTCCCTACCTCCACCACTGCAATCAAATGGTCTCTAAGACACATGACTGATAAAAAGCAGAGTTGTGATTTCAGGCCAGATCCATCTGAATTAAAAGTCCACATTAAGGGGTGCCTGGGTGGCTCAGTCGTTAAGCGTCTGCCTTCGGCTCAGGTCATGGTCCCAGGGTCCTGGGATCGAGTCCCACATCAGGCTCCCTGCTCGGCGGGAAGCCTGCTTCTCCCTCTCCCGCTCCCCTGCTTGTGTTCCTGCTCTAGCTATCTCTCTCTCTGTCAAATAAATAAATAAAATCTTTAAAAAAAAAAAGTCCACATTAAGGAAGTAGGGCTAAATCAATAGATAAAGACAAGAAAACTAGTTTCCAAAAATATATAGAAGAAGCTAGTTTTTCAGCTGTAGCTCTGACTTAGAAAAAAAAATGAGAAGATTTTAAATAAAATATATATATTTTCCTGGACCTTAGGCTTATGTATGCTATTACCACTTCCAACACTATATACCTTGTACTGTGTTTTCCTTCCTAACATGCTACTTCTTCATCTTATTCCTTCTGTTTAATGACAATCACAATCCAAATCACCCTTACACAAGAGGTAGTGAAGAGATTCTATAAGGTGCCTCCAAAGCTTTACTCTGGATTTTTCCTCTACAACATACCTCAATCTATTACTCCTTTTCTGCTTCATTGTTTCTTTACTTCTGGCCTGGATCATTTCAACTGCCTTCAAACTGTTCTGTATGTTTTATTATTGTTCTTATTCTGCCTCTAATCCATTCTTCATAAAGAACAATACTTCAGTAGTTTCTTATAGTTTACCAATAAAAATCAAACCAAAGTATGATATCCAGACTCTTGCTGATCTGTGTCCTTTCTCACTCTGGCCATCACAACCCCCAATGGTTTCAATACTGATATCCTTTCTGTCATCTTTTTGTCACATGCTATAACTTTGCATGTGCTGATCCCTCTGCCTAGAATACCTTTGTCTTCTAGATCCCCAGAAGATCTTTATTCTTCAAGGTACCTTTCTAAGGTTCTCTTTCTGAAGTAGAGATGATTATAGTCCCCTTTGTATCACTAGGCAGGTTGAGGAATTTCATTCAATTTTGAGTTGAGGCTAAAGTATTTGCACACCATGATGTTCCAGTTATCTATTTCTACATAACAAACCACACCAAAACTTAGTAGTTTAAAACAATAATTTATTTCGATTAATTTCTTCAATTTGGGTAGGGCTCAGAACAGTTTGTCTCTGCTTCTTTTGTTCATCACATGGCCCTCCACAGGCTATTCGGGCTTCCTCGGTGCACAGTGGCAGAATTCTCAGAACCGAGCAAGCCGTATCAACCTCTTATGATCTAGCCTCAAAGTCACACAGCTCCACATCTGCCATGGTCACAACCCTGCCCAGGTTCAAGGAGAGGAAACATAGACTTCACCTCAGATAGGAGTTCAAAGTCACATTCTATATATTGAAGAGCATATAGGATGAGAGATTGCTGCAGGTAGTTTGGGAAGATTTTAGAGGCATTTATAAATGCAGATGAACATTTTCCATATATATTACATTTTTCAGAAGTAAAAAAATGAACATATGAAACTACTTTTTAATTGTTATAAGCTATCTGCTCAGTTCTAGTTTTAGAAAAGGGGACATTTTTTAAGGTCATGCATTGTTACTGTGCATCTCCTGGCTTTTATCATTTTAGTTTTGTGGTTGCATTAATGGTTATGTAGAGTGTTTGGAAACAGAGCAGGTTTAATATTAACCTGATAAAATTATAATGACATAAATTTTGATATTAAAAGGTTTTTTGTGAATTCCAAATTATTTATTTCCCGATAATAATTCATAATAGGAAATGTTGAAAGGAATGGATATCCTTAAGTGAGAACACAATATTTTCTTTTCTTTCCTTCCTTTCATTTTTTATCTCTCCTATTTTTCCTTCTTCCCTTCCTCCCTTTCTTCCTCTCTTTATCCCTTACCTTCTTTCTCCTTCCCCTTTCCCCTGTTCTTTCTTCCTTCCTTCTTTCCTCACTTCTGTAATTTCCTTTTTTTCAGTAAAAACAGTAAAACAGCACAACAATAAGGAAAACCTTGTTTCATGAACTTTTGTGACAGAACTCTGTGGTTTATCACAGTAGGAAGAAAGTACATATATCTCTGGGTCCATGGATGCTGTAGGAAGTTTTCTGATAAATTTGAAGAGCAAACATTATTTTCAACTACATTTGAGCTTCTCTACCTTAAAAATTATATATATATATATATATGCATTTTTTTCACTCAAAGCAAGGAAAGCAGGGACAGAATATCAAAGTAAAGTTCAAATGTGCTACACTTCAAGTGACTATAATGTGTAAATTGAGAAGACATGTTCTTTTCTCTGTCTTCATGTATAATCTATTCCTTCACTTTTCTGCACATATTCAATCATTTTATTAATTTTTATATATTGAAAGGAAGTTGTATTTTGCATTTTAGGTGTGTTTTCATAGGGGACTACTTCAACAATCTATTTAAACTTTATAGAATTTATGATATTGTCACTGGAAAAAATGTCTGACTTTATACTTGGACAAAAGATAACAAAAACAGCTGTGCAGTTTAACATTTGTAGGAAAACTATGTATTTCATATATTCTCCTTCAGACATCAATTACATATACATTGTATATGTAGATATATAGATAGATAGATAGATAGATAGATAGATAGATAGATAGATTTCAATATATCTATGTATATATTGAAAATTTTGTACCAACTCTTATTTCTGAGGCAACATCAAGGAGGTTTACTGATCTGGACCATTCTATGTCCTTATGAAATAAAAATGAAATTAACAACTCTAAGGATATATACCTATGATACAGGTTTATTTAATAGAGCCAGTGCATGCTCTTAGGAAGGCATGCAAGGCGTCAATTACTGTATCCAAGAGAAATGTCCAAGAAGAGCTCTCTGGGTTTGGGCAGGAGTGAATGCCATTTATAGCATTTTGACAGACATATTAGAGTCAGTCCTTCATTCCCATTTTTTCTTTATTTATGCTGAAAGGTGGTTATTTTATGTTTTTTGAATGTGGATTTTGGTGTTTGTATATGTTTTAACCTTGTATGATGTCTATAACAATGTATAGGTTGTTTGATAAATAAATGTTTTAAAATACTGTTGTCTCCACATATGTAATAATTCTTCTTATGAAGGTGAACATATGTGCATAAATGGAAAAATTAAATTATACTGATATTAAAATCTGCAGGAATTACTTTTGCAGACGCTATAAAATTGATTTTTTTTAGGGATCTAGTAGTAATCATAGCAATTAGTCCTTAGTGATGTATTTCTACTTTTGACATGAGTTTAGTCATGTACTACCTATCTTGGTGCTGGTAAGGGCAGTAGTTTCTTAGTCTCTTAAGTTGTTGTGGAATCAGTTTATTAGACATCCAATAAATATTTTTTTGTGTGCATCTAATAAATGTAGGACTTTGGGCTGTTTGCTCTTTAAAAGGGTACTTACTGTGGACAAGTGTTGGACTAACCCTGATGATAATTATAGTTGCTTCAACAGTTTTCTGTTTGTTTGGTTTTTGTTTTTGTGTTTTAGTTTAAGGAATTTACTTAATTGGAATTAGAATGGGTTTATAGATCTCTCTTTAACCTCTCTTCTTAGGTCACATCTTGTAACCTGTGTTTTCTTCAATCCATTCCATTCAATGCATAATGGAGTCGGGTGGACAGAAGGAAGAACACAGACCTGAATCCCACTTCATGTTCTGGCTTTGCCTCGACACTTAGTAGTGAAGATTAAATGACCTCCTTTATTTCCCTGCCTTCATATTCCCATGGTGGAGAGACTTTAGCTAGGCTTAACTTTCTACCAGTCTCGACTCTTCTTAAAGAAAGAAGAGCGACCAGGGGCACCTGGGTGGCTCAGTCGGTTAAGTGTCTGACTCTTGGTTTCAGCTCAGGTCATGATTTCAGGGTCTTGGGATGGAGGGAGCCCTGTGTCTGGCTCTGTGCTCAGTGGGAAGTCTGCTTGAGGATTCTCTTTCACCCTCTGTGTCACACCCCCAGTGCCACACCCCCACCCCAGCTCATGCTCTCTCTCTCAAATAAATAAATAAATCTTAAAAAAAAAAAAAAAGGAAGGAAGAATGACCTAACTTACTGCTGATTCTGGGAGAAGAAATAGTGTGCATAGTTCTGTGCTCCCAGGCCTCTCTCATACTCCAAGACAGAATGCACAGAGAGGACACATTCTGTCCTGCACTCCTGCATGTGAGCAAGCTCATAAATATTGAGATATAGTCTTTTAAAGTTGTCTGTTAGTGCACAAGATCTGATATTCTGTAACAAAACCTTATTGTTGCTTAGTAATCATGTGTGAAGCCATAATATTATCATAAGTAAACATTTATTTCATGGCTATTATTTGCCAGGTCTTAAAATATACAATATGGATTTAAAGTAAAAAAGATGGTAATTTTATAGTCTAGTTATACTCTACTAAGAGATATAGAAAAGTAGATTATCCAGCCATCTACCTCTGAAGGAAGGCTTGGGAAGGAGGTCACAACACAGACTGTTATTGTATCTATTTACATTCTAAACTTTGCCATAATCTCAATCTTTAAGGAATTTCAGTTTTCACTTTACTTTTGGCTTATATTTGCTTACAGAACTTAATCAAGGCCTGCTATTGCATAGCATATTTATGATGCTATTTGACTAGTAGAAGACCACATAAAAGCCATGCCACCTCATTCTTTATCATTTATCTTGACATGGAGTAGCTTCCAGAATGCTTATTTCTTCATAACTTTCCAAGGCCTTAGGGACATCTGATGAGTATCCATTAACTTGTTTGCCTTCTTATATCTTCTCTGATCTATACCACTTTCTTCTTTGACCTGTTCCTTTTTGGACTAGCATCTTGGTACTAAGAATACAATTGTGTGCATAGCCTCATATTAAATATTAGTGATTTAACAATGATATTATATAATCTATACAAAAAATAATTCATGAATTGATTCTTCCGCTACCAACAAATTGTAAAGCATTGGATCTAGTGTATTCTGTGGATGTGTATGTATGTGCACGTGCGTATGTGTGTG
This sequence comes from Mirounga leonina, assembly GCF_011800145.1. NCBI lineage: Eukaryota > Metazoa > Chordata > Mammalia > Carnivora > Phocidae > Mirounga > Mirounga leonina. The sequence continues at coordinate 27,999,310 of NW_023270415.1, read as the reverse complement.
CACATGCAGGATATATATAGCTTTAGCATTTTCAAAAGTATCCATATTAACTGTCAGGTTGGTAATTGTTAGCCTGAGTAATGATATATAGTTTACTCCAAATATCTGGGTTTTCTCTTTGTTTTCCTTCTGAAGAACTAGCAAATTTCCTTTGAGAGCCAGGTGTTGAGTTATTTCAAGGCTAGTTCTGGGATACCCATTATTTTGTCCAGAGGTTGCAGCAGGTCAAGGATCTACCATAATTAGGGTGTGTCTCACTCACTGTAAATGTGTATGGCCCTTGACTATTCTCATTTGATTATTCACTGAGCTGAAATCTTTAATCGAGCTTTACAACAATTCTTCACTTCTGCTTTTCATTATTTTAGAGGCCAAAGAGATTTGGTTTATTGTATGACATCAAATTGTATCCATTTTTTAATTATTTTGTCCATTTTCACAGCTTCCTTTCATTTCAGGAAAGCAACTACTTTTAATTATAGTTTTAGTTTCTATCACCATGGATTTCCAGATTTTTACAGAGATTTAAAACGTTTTTCAAAAAGTCTGGCGATGACATTTTACTTTCCTCCTATCTACAACCCTATAACTCTTTAACTTTTTTTTTTTTAAAGATTTTATTTATTTATTTGAGAGAGAGAGAAGAGTAAGAGAGAGCATGAGCAGTGGGGAAGGGCAGAGGGAGAGGAAGAAGCAGACTCCCCTCTGAGCAGGGAGCTTGACTCTGGGCTTGATCCAGGGACACTGGGATCATAACCTGAGCAGAAGTTATACTTATGACATGCTTAACCTACTGAGCCACCGAGGTGCCCCACTTTTTAACTTTTATAAGTAAAATGGTTACTATAAAATTTTGAAAAGTCAGCTCTGTTCTAAAAGGAGGGACTGTTCTTAAATCAAAAATGTATATGGCAGAACTTAACTATGCCTAAATTGCAGTAGACTGTTATAACTATATCGGAAAGAATGGAGTTTTAAGTTTCTAACACAACTTAAATGCTCAATCAACACTGATAATGGGAGGCAGTTTAGTTCAGTGGTTAACTGACTTCCAAGTCAGACAGAGTAGTATTTGGAAGGCAGCTATGCTCACCACTATACCACCAATGCTCCCAGTCAGAGTAGTATTTGAATCCTAGCTTTGACATTAACTGTATACTGGATGAGCCATTTAACCTTCTTTGTAACTGAGGTTGTCCAAGTGTTCTAAAGTGATAATAAAATCTTAAGAGGTAATTATCTAACAATTTAAAATACAAAACTTACTCAGCATTCACTTTGATGTGACTATTTGGGGTTGCATGACAAATGCTCAATGGTGATGATGATGATGGAGAAGATGAGAATGAAGGTGATTTTGATTGAAGCAGAAACTAATACATTGGAGATGGTGATAAGCTAGGTTGGCTTGCTGTTCAGGCTAAAATTAATCTTTCTTTTCCCCACATTATGAACCAGAGAGGTTGGAACCAGATGGAAAATTTCTCCCCTGTAGCTCTAGATATATGGCAAATCCAGAGCAGAGAGCAGAGATAAAAGATGAATTAGAAATAGAGGTAGCATGCAAAAAGAGAGTCAAATGATGAGCAGGTGAGTTGTGGGGCAGGCTGGTTGGAAACAGGTGTCAAGTTTACCAAGCTAAGCAAAGAATATGAGTGTAAGGAACACAGAGGGCAGTGTTAGATAGCTTTCTTAGAATTTCTATTTTTACTTAAGTGTGAATGTGAAATGCACTTCCAGTTAAAATTGAGAGTTTAGTGTATTAAAGAGATATTGTAATTTTAAGACTTCATCATGAAGACATGCCTAGCACATTGCCCATTATGTAGAAATTGGTAACAAATATTTACTATATATTTGCTGATTAAGTATTATTTAATTAACAAAAATTATTAAACACAGACAATATGGTGCAAAGAAGATGGGAATTCTGGTTATAACAAGGAAGATGATAACAATGATTACCAATATGTTCTAATACCACAACATTTAATTTGGTTTTTAATTTCAAAATATTTTCATTTGTATTTTATGTTATTTTATTTTATTATTTTTTAAAGACTTTATTTATTTGCCAGAAAGAGAGAGAGCACAAGCAGGGGGAGCTTCAGGCAGAGGGAAAGCAGGCTTCCTACCAAGCAGGGAGCCCCATATGGGACTCTATCCCAGGACACTGGGATCATGACCTGAGCTGAAGGCAGACGCCAAACCGACTGAGCCACCCAGGCGTCCCAATACTATTTTATTTTTAACTTCACTTTTTAGATACTTGATTTATTTAAATGCTATGGTTACCTGAATAATATTTCTCTTATGGAGAAACTATGAATTTTGAAGACAAAGTTAGAAGGTATTTTTAGATTGTTTCAGATTGTTACTGGTTAAATCTTTCAAACCCAGTCGACCTTTGTGGCAGGCAGACCCTAAAGTGACTCTGCCTTCTGATATTCATGCTCATATATAATTCCATCTCCTCGAGTGTGGATGGGACCTGTGAGTTTTTCTAATCAATTGAATATTGCAAACTTGATGACATGTTACTCCCAGGATTTTGTTAAGGTGTATAAGACTTCATCTTGCCAGCAACCTTCTTATTCTCCTGCTGGATTTGAAGAAGGAAATTGTCATGTTGTGAAATGCCTGTGGAAATATCATGTGGCAGGAATTATGGGTAGTCTCTAGTACCTAAAGTGGCTTCTGGCTGATAGCAATGAAGAAGCTGGGGCCCTCAGTTATACAGCTGCAAGGAAAAGAATTCTGCCAACACCTTCTCCCCAGTTGAGTCTCCAGAAGAGAACACAGCTCAGCTTTGGTTATATAGCCTTGTGACACCTTGAGCTAAGAACTCACTAAGCCATGCCTGAAATCTTGACCCACAGAAATTGTGAGACAGTAATTACGTGTTGTTTTAAGCTGCTAAATTTGTACTAATTTATTATGCAGTGTAGCAACTAATATGGGATTTTCATTATTTAGGCTCATTTTCATTTTATTTACAGAAAATTTTCTTGAATCATAGTTGAAAAATATTACTTCTCTTCCATTGTTTTGTTTTTCCTCTTTAATATCTCCAATTGTGCATACATTGGATCTTCTTTGGTTAGCCGTTATTTCAACCATTTTCTCTTTGACCATTTTTACTTATTTCTTTATTTTATTTGTATTCTCTTGATTGTTTTATCATTTGTATTCTATGCTCTTTAGTAAGTTTGTTTTTAAATCTATTGATTTGGGGTACCTTAGAATTTAATCTTTCTTTCTGTCATCTTTTCTTTTTTATCCCTGAGTTAATTATCTCTTATTACTTCTTTTCATTTTATCTATTTGTAGCATTAGTTCTTGAATTTTTGATTTGAGATATTATAATATATTCCCAAATGTTTCTTTGATGACACAAAACTCAATTTATGGGTTGATTTCTCCTTCTTCACCACTCATTTTCTTTGCCTTTCTTTTCTTTCTTTCTTTCTTTCTTTCTTTCTTTCTTTCTTTCTTTCTTT
>NW_023270415.1:27957360-27995800 GCF_011800145.1 Mirounga leonina | reverse complement strand
TTTCTTTCTTTCTTTCTTTCTTTCTTTCTTTCTTTCTTTCTTTCTTTCTTTCTTCTTTCTTTCTTTCTTCTTTCTTTCAGAAAGGGGGTTTATTAGCTGAATTATTTGGATTATCATTTCTCATACAGCTAGCAATTCAAAATGTGTGTTGACTACATTAATTTAATTAAACATACTTTTAGTTTATTTAATACTATAAAATTTAAAAGGGCTTGAATTTAAAAATTATGATGGAATTATTTAGGTATAATCTGGTTGCTCTGGAAGAAACTTATTTCTCACTCCTGGGGCAAATGCATTTCTTTGGTGTGGAATAAAGATAATTGACTAAATTTTCATGTACTGTTTCTATCAATGTGAAGACTTGTGCTGGCATACATCTCTGTGAAAAAATAATGGAATCCCCTGGCACAAGTTTTTTTTTTTTTAAGGTTTTATTTATTTATTTGACAGAGAGAGAGATAGTGAGAGCAGGAACACAAGCAGGGGGAGTGGGAGAGGGAGAAGCAGTCCTCTTGCCGAGCAGGGAGCCCAATGCAGGGCTCATCCCAGGACCCTGGGATCATGACCTGAGCCAAAGGCAGACGCATAGCGACTGAGCCACCCAGGTGCCCCCTTTGGCAAAAGTTAATGAAGGTCCAGGAGATCAGTGGATATAAAGCTAATAATAAGAGCTAAAATGCCCATTGGAATAGGAAATTCTGTTAATTGACCATTACATGAATTTGGAAAAGTGGGTAGGGAGAGACGGGCTCAATGGAACTTTCTTTGTCAAGCAGATATTCTTTGCCTAACTTAGACATTAATATTCTTTACTTTTGCTTTCCAATGAATCTGATTCTAACATGCATGTTTGTCATAGAGTAGAAATATTTTTCTTTAATAAAGAGACTCTATTTTAAAGTAAGGAGAATGAAAGTCAATGTGTAATCCAAACTAGAGAGTAATAGACCATAATTTCAATGATTTGTTTACTGGCATAGTATCCTAGGGTGTGTGTGTGTGTGTGTGTGTGTGCATGCACATACATGTGTCCTCATAATCTTGGTATTACCTAAGATTACTTCTAATTAAAGACTAAATACTAAAATTGCTTTTATCCTATTGAAGCATGTTAGCATTGACATGACATGGAGAGAATGTAAAGATTTTATTGTTTTTCTATTTGAACTTTAAATAACTTTTACAGAGGTAGAATTTGACATTTACAACTATAATTGTGTTTGAGGTTTGTGTTCTATTCATTTAGTATTAACACATTTATTATGCTTCCTGAACAGGAATGAACTCAATTCATAGATATTTAGTGTTTTTATTATTTAGTATTAAGGGACAATGTTGGTAAAAGAAAATTTTCTACTGTTTCATCTTTTGACATTTCATTCCTTGATTTCATCATAATTGTGACTCATTTTAGAAAATAGTTATAAAGTTTTCAAGCTTCCTTTCTTTGAAGATTTTCCTTTTCTGTCCCCTCTTATTCTTTCAACTTCATCTTCTATGCATTGCAGTTGGTTTTGGCAATATTTCTGAAATATTCTGAAATTTGGCAGTATTTCTGAAGTATTTTAGTGTTTTTCTGAATTACTTACAGAATTAGAAAGCAATATGTACAATTATATATATATCATTTTGAAAATTAATAGGCAGTATCAAGACTGTTTTCCGTCTGTAAAAATTTAATGGCTTTACTTTGCTTTCTGTATAATTGCCCATCTTTGTTGTATTTTTCTGTTCTCTACTGTTTAGAAAGCTGTAGGACATAATTTCTAATGGTGAAGTGGGTAAAGCAAATCTGATTGCTTCTTTCCTGAACTTTTATTTCCTGGAAGAACTGAATTAAAGATGTTTTTTCTTTTCATTTTGCTGGAAGCAAATTTGTCCTTACAACTGGGGTCTATTTTCATTGCCTATCCATTTTATTTCCTGGAATGGACTATAAAGAAGTATGCATCTCAGAAATTTTTCAAAGAAAAAAGAAAAGGAGGGAAGGAGATAGTTGTAGTAATTTATCAGTAAGCTACCATACAGAAAAAAAAAAATATGTAACTATTTCTTTTGAAGCCCATATGACCATTATGGAACTTCACTGAACTACAACCAGCTACTTCAAATAATATATATAAACAGCATGCAGCAATACTTGAGCTTGTCATTTTTAATTTCTATACTTGGGCATCTATATCTTAGCAAAGTCTCAGCTCACTAGCACACTGAGCTATGTAGTGGATATAATCTGAATCAAAGCACAATTGCAAAAATGTCAAACATGATGAAAAAGAGAAAATCACTACAAAGGAGAATTCACCACGGTAACTCTTTGCAGTTCCCAACGCAGAGGCCTAGTAGCCTCATCAAAGATACAAGAGATGGAAAAGGCCCATTAGGTCATCAAACCTATCCCCTCACCAAAGAAAGAAAATGAATTCAAGCAACCCCATCTGCTGGCTTCAAACCAAATTCAGGATAGAAAGACCCTGCTGCTGCTCTTGATACATTATTTCATGACACTGGATGTCATTTATACAAAAAACTGAAATGAATTGTCTGCCCCCAGCATCCTAGAATCACAGAATAGACTTTGAGAGCTGGAAGGTACCTGAGCCCAGCCTCCTCATTTTATAGAAGAGTACTCTGAGGGCCTAAGAGGTTAAATGACTAGCTCAAATCCACAAAGCCAGTCACAGCTGGACTAGTATTAAAACCAAAGTTTCCGGAGATATCTAAACTGCCATTTCTAGCAAATAATTCTCTTTTTGGATAAAAAAAAATTGATAAAAATTCATTCTATACACTATACTTCATGCATTTGGATTTAACTCATTTCCTACAATGACCTCATTTTAAAAATTCTGACTTTGAAGTGGTCAAATCTAGATTTTCACTGTCAAAACACTAATTCCCCCAGTTGATATTGACTCCAGTAAGAGACTTCCAGTTGTACATCAATTTCCTCTTCTGTTAGGCTCAAAGCAATCTACAGAGATATAATAGCTTCATTGGTTGACTATATATATAATGGGAATGAGAGTACATCGTTTTAAAATTTTATCTATACATTATTTCTCACCCCCAAAAAACCATTTGGATGATTCTTTTTTTTTTTTTTTTTTTTGAATTTGGTGGCAGGGAGGGGCAGAGGGAATCTTAAACAGGCTCCATGCCCAGTGCAGAGCTCCATCTCACAACCCTGAGATCATGGCCTGAGCAGAAATCAAGAGCCGAATGCCTAACTCACTGAGCCTCCCAGGTGTCACAGCATGATTCTTTTGGAGAAATGGGAAAGAGAGATGCCTTTGGAAAGACCTGGAATTTACAAGGGGTTTTGTACCAGGCTTGTTTTAGGATAGAGGACAACATCAGATGCCTGCCTGCAGTGCTCAGGCAGAAAAGGTGCATGAAGTCAGCTGAGCTAGAGGCAGTCAAAGTCAGAACCCAAGAAAGCAGCTGCTATTTAACCCTAGGGGACAGAAGACTTGTGGTAATGCAGGCCCAGTATTGCTAGATCTTATAGTTTTTCTAAAGCTGGTATTTCTAGTTTTTTTATGAGAAATTTTCTGATTTTTGATACACTGTTCAGGTTAAATAAAGCAATTCTGCAGGCAAAGAAATGGTCAACAGATGCCATGTTGTCATAGGCATTTCTGTATTAGATTTCCTATTCTAAGAGCCATTTTAATATTTTCATAAAAGCTGAGAAAACTTGGGCCCTGAGTTTAATAAGTAATTAGTTAATTAAAACTAATTAATAAAATGAAAAGCTGGATTATAAGAATTATTTAAACCAATTTATGTAGCATTCCATATCTCATGGCAAGTTCTCAATGTAGAAAGTTAAAAAATTTGATTCACACCTTTAATGTCTTATTTCTTCCTAGTTTAATTATTTCTTCTGGTTTTTCTAGATTTTTTATTATGCATGATTGCATTAATGTTTTCAAACTAGAGCTAGAGGTTTTAGTTAACATCTTTGGCTTCAGGGTTAGATTTGAGTTATTTTGAACAACACTCTATTATCCAGTTGGTAACAAAACTGTATTTTCAGTAGTTTAGAATTTTTAATCTCTTAGTAAGGAGGAACAAAGCTGGAGTTTTGGCATTTATTAACCCAATGTTTCTAGAACTTTATTGTACATCAGAATCAGTTGGAGGGCTTTTAAAAACAGGTTGTTGGACTCCATCTTTGAAGTTTCTGATGCAGTAGGGCCTACGTGGGACTAGATAATTTGTGTATCTAAAGAAGTTTCTGGGTAAAGTTGATACTTCTGGTCTGGGGATAACACTTAAAAAAATAGTTAAAAAAAAAGGAAAAAGAAAGCCACAGTTTTAGAGAAATGGCAAATTTCAAGGTGTAAAATTTCTAGTTAATCAGACTGTTCTTGCACTGTAGATAAGCTGCAGAAAGGGAGCATAATAGGATATTGGCTCAGAGAATACCTTTTTCAGTGTGCTCAAGTAAATTAAGATGAACTATTTTAAAAATAATCTTAGTGGGGCGCCTGGGTGGCTCAGTCGTTAAGCGTCTGCCTTCGGCTCAGGTCATGATCTCAGGGTCCTGGGATCGAGCCCCGCATCGGGCTCCCTGCTCCGCGGGAAGCCTGCTTCTCCCTCTCCCACTCCCCCTGCTTGTGTTCCCTCTCTCGCTGTGTCTCTCTCTGTCAAATAAATAAATAAAATCTTTAAAAAAAAAATAATCTTAGTAATAGCTAAACTGTCTGTAATACTTCCTTTGTGACAGTGCCTTAAGTTCCTGAGTCCCTCATTTAGTCTTTATAAAAATACTATTTTTATTATCCCCATTTTACAGATAAGGAAACTGACATAGAGAGAAGTAAAGTAATTTGCCCTAGTTATGCAAGCTGGTATGTAATGGTGGTAGGATTTAAGCCCAGGTAATACAGGTTCTAAGCCCATACCCTTCACCACTGCCCACACTACTTCTCAGGATAATAACTACTCTCTGTCATTCAACTCAGTTTGTCTTGGTTCATTCCACGAGCCCAATTCTACATCAGTTTAGGAAGCTCAAATATTATGAATTAATATTTTTAGGTATGTCTATATTAGGCAGTCTATTGTTTAGCACATTTACTCAAATCAAAGTTGTTACGTAAGTCTAATAATAGATGAGAAAAGCCAATTGAGTACAAATGAGTATCATCAGTCCCCATTTCTTCACTGAGTTGCATTTTGTGACTGGAAAATGAATATAGTTTATGTTACAACCAGCACAACCACAAAATAATTTACTTTTACGAAAAGCAATTTTGGAAAATGGAGTTCATCATCACATCAACACTCCTTATAGTAATAGTCATTAAATACCAGTTTATAATACTGCTGGCTTCTCTCTTCACTGAAGTTTTTAGAGACTGTGTATCTATGTGTGTATGTGTAGATGCACATGTGTGTATAGTGTTGGGTTTATTTTTAAATCTGTCTTTATATTTTTTCTTTCTCAAATTTTTTGTCCTTTTTAATTTTTCCATAAATATTACTGGAACACTGTGTTTTTCAAGAATTAGACCAAAAGTACTGCCTGAGTCTATTAGTCTATTTTTCTGTCACATGATTGTTTTAGTGTTGTTTGAAGCACTATTTCGGAGCCAGACATAATCGCATTCTACAGTTCCTCACCTTATTAACTGACAGAGCACTGTTCCTATTAGACAATTGATCCTGGGCAGATGAAGCCATTAAAAACAGTACTAATTAGCTGAAGCTGGGAGACAGTAATGCAGGCTGCCTCACTTCCTTTTATGCTTAGGGAAGTTGATGTTCCAGACAAATAATAATTGATATGTAGTCTGCCTTAATTGTGGTTGTTAACAGCCGGTATTATAATGACAGGCTGACAATTTCTGTCTGGCCTATTGTATGTTTATTTCAGAATCCAAGAACCACTGGATAATCTTTTTGGTTAACCTAACCTCCTAGAATGTATTTTATAATGTCCCTGAAATCAAAACTCAGCAGCTAAACCCAGCCTATGCGTTATTTCGTACATATCTTCAGGCATCAGATGTTTATCCTGGATGAGTGTAGTGCCCAAAACTATGTGGCCTTATCGTATGGCATGTTTGGATGAGAAATATCTAGAATGGAGAATAATTCTCTCTCTTCTCTCTGTCTCTTTTACCTCCAAGCAACAACTTTAAGTATAGACGTGATTTAGACTCCATCAATGGTAGTACAATGCTATATGAAGCTTCATTACAGAGGCATGATTGGTTAAATCATTGGCTTTTGGTGATTAAGCAAAATCTCTGGTCCCTCTTCCTTCACCAGACGTCTTTGGACTAGGTCTGAAAGTTCCACCCTCTAAGCATGTGGTAGGCTCTACCTACCTCATTAACTTAACAAAAGACACCTTTTTGGCTCTTATCCCTTAAGAAATTCCAAAGGCTTTAGGAACTCTGTGCCAGAATAAGACATGAAGACCAAATATGTATCTTACTATAAATCACAGTATCACAGGTACATTCTATCAACATGACTTATCACTGTTGATGTTAACCTTGATCACCTGGCTGAGGTAGTGTTTGTTAGGTTTCTCCACTGTAAAGTTACTTTTTTTTCCAATACTCTTTGGAAAGCAGTCATTATGCAAGGCCCACACTTAAGGAATGGAGAGATGTGCAATATCTCCTTGAAGGAGAGGTATCTACATAAAATACTTAGAATTTGTTTCTATGCCCCAATTTATTTATTTATCCAATTATTCTTTTATTTCAGTATGGACTCATGAATATTCATTTTATACTTTGGGTTATAACACAATACTACCTTATTTTCTTGTGCAAATTGTTCCAGCTTTGGTCATCAATTCTTTCACTTACCTTCTCTGTCCCTTTAATATACCCTAGCATTGTGAGTTTTGCTTTTTATTTTTTAATCCATTTTCTTAATTTCTGGAACTACAAGGTGCTCCAGGTCATTTTGTATATTTCCTGCCTAAGTTTTAGGAATCAGCCAGTTTTCCACATAGCCTTAGAGAATGGCATTTTTAGGAGAATGATTTCTTTTTTGGAGAATGGCATTGAAAACCAAGATCCAGGAACTAGGTATGCTCTTTCCTACTGAAATATCATTTCTTTTAGGCACTTTCAGTTGACAGAACAAAGAAATGCACATATGTATACTAACATGTTCATATGCAAATATCTATAAATATTTCTATATGCAAACACCTGTATTAAGCAAAAAATGAGTTCATACTGATGTCTCTAAGTATAATCCATTAAATGGTACAATTTTTATACCCACCTGGTATCAAACCTTTCCCAAGAGTTAACGAACTCAAAGTGCAGAGTCAACCCCAGTTCTCAGCTCATGTATCACCATTTGCAATTATTTTAGTTGCTTAGCTCTTAAGTACCCTCCTTTACAGAAAGCCATTTAACTTCCCCTAAGAAAATACTAAATTTTGTCATCTTGGATTTCCAGGTTATCTAAGTGAGCCATCATCACTTCCTCTATGTTCCTTCATTTATACACAGATTTTTCAAGATACCAGTCCTAACAACTCCATACTCATTCTTCCTTGAGATCCCACTTAATCACATAATTTAGATGCTACAAACTCACTAGTAAATTCATTATTAAATCTATTGTTTGTACACTTATTAGAAATATTTCAGTACTTGTATATTTGTTGTGTATTCTCTATATACACAACTTTTTGAAAATAAAAACTCAACTATTAAAAATAAGAGCCAGTCATGAGTATCATCATTTAGAATCATATCAGAACTGGAAAGAATTTTAGAAATTATCTATTCTCTATCCCCTATCCTGTGTATTTATTCTCTTTATAATATCCCTTACTAGTCACCTACATATTGCTGAAATCCCTTGAGTTTATTTTAATAAGCTTTGCTGTATGAAAGAGGTACTCAAGATTTGTTTTAATCAGGTATGGCAAAACACACAGACATAGAAATGATTGTCATGAAGGAAGTTTATACTCACAGATCCCTGGAAACACAAGACATGGCTCACCAAATAGAGTCACAAGAGGAAGGACAAAGCACAGTCAGGAGTCAGAATGGCAAGAGGGGAAAAAGGACCTAGAACTTTAATTGGAGTTTTTGCAAGAAGGAATGGACAAGGCAAAGTAGGTGTCTATGCTGAGAAACTTTAGGATTGGATAGTTTGAATAATTTTGGTGGTCTCTGTACCATAGAGATGGTCTCTAGTTGCCTTGTAATTGGCCCTGGGGTGATTTAGGGCAAGGGGATATACAGGCTTGGTGTACGTAGCAGTTTGATAAAGGAGATAATGGGGGAGTGGGCTCTGGATTGATTGATTTGTATATCAACAACGTGCTGGCAGGGAATTTGTTTGCTATCTCTAGGAAGTATCTAGTACTGAGAGGGGCTGTCTCTTCAGGATCAAGGCTCCTAATGCCAGAGAATCAGAAATACAGAAAAGAGAAAATATAGCTAATATAATTCTCAAGGCTGCCCCATATCCAGTACATTTCACTAGTAAATTATGTACTTTTGTGTCATAACATGTATTGCATTTTGTTAAAAATCATGCCACCAAGTATCTATAAAATGGGGAAATTTCTTAAAATGTTGGAAGTTAAAATTAGGGGGCACCTGGGTGGCTCATTCGGTTAAGCGTCTGCCTTCGGCTCAGGTCATGATCCAAGCGTCCTGGAACTGAGCCCCGCATCGGGTTCCCTGCTTAGCTGGAGCCTGCTTCTCCCTCTCCCTCTCCCCCTACCCTGCTTGTGCTCTTTCTTTCTCACTCTCTCTCTCAAATAAATGAATAAAATAAAATCTTTAAAGTTAAAATCAGTGATATAAATGCCTTTATTGGTCATTTTTTTGGTCAAATAATAAATTAAATATATTTTCATTTTCATAATTCAGGAGTTACTACAAAATTAAAACTAAGATATTTTTTAGTTGTCCTAGCAAAACTGTTTTTTCTTTCCTTTAAGTACAGAATGATAATGGAGTAAATAGCATCCAAGAGAAACTGTATAGACTCAGAAGTTCACAAGTTGCTAAGGACAAGAATAAATCTGACAAAGGCCAAAAGACCAAGATCTCCTGATCCAAAGAATCTGGAGATAATTGGAATGTGTTATGATGTAAATTTAATCCAGGCTATTTTCCTGGCAATTAATGAAAGCAAGAAATTTAGCAAAAAATGTTAGCCTTCAGATATCACATAAGACATATAAATTAAGTTATTAAGACCCAAAAGATCCTATTTATAAGAATAAAAAGATGCAATAAAGAAAGAGGAGGGGACGCCTGGGTGGCTCAGTCGGTTAAGCGTCTGCCTTCAGCTCAGGTCATGATCCCAGGGTCCTGGGATCGAGTCCCGCATCGGGCTCCCTGCTCCGCGGGGAGCCTGCTTCTCCCTCTGCCTCTGCCTCTCTCTCTCTCTCATGAATAAATAAATAAAATCTTTAAAAAAAAAAAAAAGAAAGAGGAGGGTGGTTGTTGGGGCAGAGGTAAGGTTAATATCACTGGGTTTGGTATTCATCTATAACACTAAAAACTAATTAGAAAAAAAGTTCAGTTTATCTTCATCTGTTCATAATTAATATAAAACTTACTGATATAAGTGCAAGACAGAAAATAGGGATACAAAGAACCAAAACTTTAGTCGTTTTCGTTCTTGAATCCTCGCCTCTACGTTAGCCCCAATAACAAATGGCTTGAATCTGTGAAAACACTAGAAAGCTGTTACTGGTTCTCTTTGCATTATTTTCTGTGGTCTTCCTCTGGCCTGCTGGTATTTGGTAAGTAAGGTATATATTAAAAAAGTTTAAAACTAGAAATCACAAGCTTGGTGTTCTAATGTTGGTCTCTTCATTTAGGGAAACTTCAAAAAGTCTCTTAATCTCCCTGAATCTCATTATGATGGAGAATGAACATAATCAATAAACATGTATTAAACACTATTTGTTAGACATTGCATTATGTTCAGGTGTTAAGACATAAGAGGACATTGTGCTCCCCTTAAGCTGTCCAATCAGAATGGTAGTTAAATATGTAAACAAATGATTACATTGCCCTAACAAGTATCATTACACTGACGAGTATTTATAAATCTTCTAGGCAGAAAAAATATAATCTATGGAAGTATAGAAAAATTAAATGAGTAAAAATGTGACATGCTTACAAAATTTTAAATAGTTCAGAATGTAGGAAATTTGAATTTTATAGCAGGAGTTTAGTAGATGATGCTCATTTTAAATTGTTTGGACTTATTTAATGACTATAGTCTATGAGTAGTCATTAAATAATTTGATAAAAGTTGTTTTTGGCAATTTGGTGGTGTTGAAGAGATGGAATTTGGAATGGGAGGGCTGGAATCCTGAAGATATCTGGTTAGGGGGACAATTTCTACAGCTCAGACCAAGGCCACTTGAATAAAAAAGAGAAAGAGTATCTTTGAGAGATGTTACAAATACTTAATGAAGGTTTTTAAAGATTCTGTGAGATAATAGTTGCAAAAGGGACTTTTAACACATAAATTGCTTCATTGGGTTTTATTACAAGGTCCTCACATTAAACCTTCTTATTAGTTAGTATCAAATAGGGAGATAAAACTGGGTTGTTAGAATTTCTGCTGATGCTGCCACATCTTTTCTCTGCTACCAAATCCCTAATTCAGTTTATCAAAACCAAAATTTTGTCAAGGTGGGTTTGTTTGCCTGATCTTGGGACAAGTGTCCGTTTATGGATGGCTGGATGTGTGTGTAAGGGGTTGCCAAGTTCCTATGATTGCTACACCCAATAGAATCACATGGGTGACATTTTCCCCAAAGAAGTATCTGTATCTTCTCAAACTGAATTATGACATCAAATTCACTATTGGTTTAATGTCACTTCTTGACAACAACAGACAGAATTAGTTACTCTCTTTTCTCTCTTCAGAGTGCTTTGGCATTAACTTATTGGATCTTTCTTTCTTTCTCTCTCTTTCTTTCTTTCTTTTTGATGGAGGGAGAAAGAGAGAGCGAACATGCATTTGTGCACAGGAATGGGGGGGGGGCAGAGGGAGAAGAAGGACAGAGAATCTTAAATAGGCTCCATGCCCAGTGCAGAGCCTATCCCTGATCCATATCACAACCCTTAAGATCATGACCCGAGTGGAAATCAAGAGTCAGACGCTTAACTGACTGAGCCACTCGGGTGCCCCTGAATATTTCTTTTCTTTTCTTTTTTTTTAAAAAGATTTTTATTTGTTTATTTGTCAGAAAGAGAGAGTGCACAAGCAGGGGGAGTGGCAGGCAGGTAGAAGCAGGCTCCCTGCTGAGCAAGGAGCCTGATGCAGGACTCAATCCCAGGACCCTGGGATCACCACCAGAGCGGAAGGCAGCCACTTAACCCACTGAGTCACCCATGCGTCCCGCCCTTGAATATTTCTTTCATTTATTTACTAAATATTTACTGAGTACTATTTACGTGTCAGGCACTGTTTTAGACACTAGGTAGATAGTAGTGAAGCAAATACATAGTCCTTGCCCTATTCCAGTTTATCATCTTAGCTCTTGCTGTTTGTCCTTCCTTTGAAGCAGAGACAGGGCTTAAATTCTTTCTATTCCAGTGTCTAACAGTGACTGATACATTGTATATACTAAATACCTATATTTTTAAATTAATAAATAAAGATATAAATGAAATTATATAAGTAAAACAAGTCTGTAGATCATTTTAACTGGCTGAACATATTTTAAATAATTACATTAGAAGAAAAATGAATTAGATTTTTTTTTCCATTCACTTTTCTTCAATTCAGTTTTGCCTTTGGCAGTTGGTAATTTATTATTAAAGAACACACAAAGGTTTCATGTAAGCTCTAATCTTTGCAAGATTGATCTTTCAATCTTTCTTTGAATTTTTCCCTACGGATTTATTATAAAATATTCAGATCTAGTTTTGCTTTTTGGTTGGTAGTGCCCATACATTATAGTTTTTTTATCAACAAAAAAATAAAATAGGATTATTAGTAACGGTATGCTAATTAGTTACATTTAACATTTTTAATGATGCTGATAATTTTTTTTGAGAAATATTGTAACTTAGATAATATTAAAGTATGTGAAGGAGAATATTAGTAGAAACTGTAGAAATATGTAGGGTTTCTACATATTATGTTAGAATAAGTGAAAAAAGGAAAATAGCAAAAAGTTGGGAGAAATCTGAAGTTCATATAAGCACTTAGAAGAAATTAAAAAAACAAAATAAGATTGCATTCAAAATGTGCAGTGCTAAAATGATTATTTAACATATTTTTGATTGAAAGAGAATACATACTGCAAAGCAAAACAGTAAAGAATTAATTATCTTAGACCCTTTTCTCAAACAAATCTCTAGGTCAGGTCACTGTTTTGTGTCTCTCATTAAACTAAGTGTGTGTGTGTGTGTGTGTTTGTGTGTAGCCAACTTGGAACATCTTTTCTCTTTTTCAAGAGTACCTTTTGCTTGGGCTCTGTTTTATTTTGGAAGGCCTTTCTCTTTCTAATTAGTTATTCATGATTCTATCATGAGAACCCCCTCCCCTCCACCCCCAAAGAAATTGCACAAATAAACATAATAAAATAAAATAATGAACGAGTATTTTTGAGCCAAAAATAATTAACTACCTGATCCTGGGGGGAAAATGCTACATTCTTTGCTTTTGTTGAGAGGAAAACATAAATTATTCACTAAAGAATTAAAAACCCTTTCATTGTTGGCAGCCTCTAATTTATTTCCTTTTGATTATTCCTGGATATTCAGTTAAGGTTGAAGAACTTCTGAGCATTTATCTATAATACTAGAAGTGATTTTGTGAGAGTCAGAATGTAACAGAGTACAATATAGAGTTTAATGAATAAATGAAAAAGAAGTCCTTTAGTTTTTCTTTTCAAATAAAAAAGCAAGTGAAGGGAGAGTATAAGAGCCCTCTTTGTGACAAGCACTTATTTTCTTTCTAATATTGTAAATAGAAATTTAAAACTTAAGAATATGTATGATTGTTTTCTATATTTAGAATAAATAAATAAGGTCCTTTGTAGACGTTTGTGTGAATTATTTACTGATGTCTGTACTGAAAATTTAAAATGTATAGTGCCCAGTAAAACATTCAGTCGTTCATCAAACTTTTATTGCCTCCTTGTTAGGTATCAAACACTGTGTTCAGAGCTAAGGGATAAAATTTAGAAAAGAAATTGCTTGTGTTGTCAAGGAATTATATTTAGTAGCAGACTCAAAATATGTGCATGAATAACTATAAAATAAAGCAAGAATATTTCTGACAAGCCTGTAAAAATAATGCTCTGCATTCAACCCACTTAAAAATTTTAAAATTATAAAATATTTAAAACATACAGAGAAAATTTCAGTGAATAATAGACAGCTGTATTTCCATCATCTGGATTTAACAAATGTTGACATTTGATTTATTTACCAGTCTTTTATGATTATTTTTTAAGAAATACAATGCTACAATACGCCATTGAAGTTCATTTCCTAACCGTATATATCCTCCCCCACTATGTTTTGATATATTTATTATATATTCATAGTCCAACACAACACATAGTTTTATATATTTTAAAATTTAAAATAAATGCTCTATGTATTGTTCGAATAATTTTTTCACCTGGGATATTGTTTCTTCAAACTAGTTTTTCATTTTCCCCCAGGTGTTGAATTCCATTCAAGATATTTTTCGTTAACTGCATACTTCCTATTCAATAAGACTCCATTCTTGCTGCTCCCACCTAAGGACTTCCCTGGCAGTGTAATAATAGGCATATTTACTGAGCTGTCACTTTGTGCCAGGTGCTGTTCTAGTCTTTCGCATGTACTAAACCATTTAGTTCCCATAATAAATATGTAAGTTAGATGAAACATTCTTGTTTTGGGGGAAGAGGACCCTGAGAAACAGAAATAACTTGAGGGCTCTTGGGTGGCTCAGATGGTTAAGCATCTGCATTCAGCTCAGGTCATGATCCCAGGGGCCTGGGATCAAGCCCCGGATCAGGCTTCCTGCTCAGTGCAGAGCCTGCTTCTCCCTCTTCCTCTCCCTCTGCCGTTCCTTCCGCTTGTGCTCTCTGGCTCTGTCTCTCTGTCAAATAAATAAATAAAATCTTTTTCTTTTTTGAAAAGAAATAACTTGAAAGTTACATAACTAGTAAGTGGGCGAGCAGCTTTAGAACTTAGGAAGTCTGGTTTCAGTACCCAGGATCCTCCCTCACTTGATTACTGACAAGGTTAAGCAGCTTAATGTTTATCAAGCTTCAGGTTTGTTCTTGTGTGATCTGCCAACCCACATCTTTTGCTTTTATTATATTGGTATATTTGTAATTTTTCTCATTTATTTGTAAGAAGTTCTTTCTATTAAGATTAATCTTTTACCAATTATTGTCATTAAAATATTTTTCTCCCCAAAGAGAATTATTTTTTAATGTATTTCAGTGACTTATATTATATGGATTCTTAAAAATAAAATATGTCATTTGTTGCCTTTTTTATGTCTTGTTAAGGAAAGGCTGTTAGAGTCGAAACAGAGAAAGAAGGGTAGCCATGCGGTGTGTGTGGGTGTATGTAGATGGGGGTGGGGGATGCAGGAGTAGAGTGGGGTGTTAAGGGGTGTTAACATCTGAGAAGTGCAAACAGGACATTCAGGAAAAGGAACAAACTAGCCTGGAGTGTCAGAGCTTGTCTAGGATGGGGAGGATGCACCTACAAGGTATGCCCTAGCATGGTCTCTCAGGGGTGAGGAGTGTGAGGTGAATGTCTTATGGGAAACCTGGCCTGGCCTAGGCTCTCAGAGTTTGAGATGGTTTGTCTGGCATGGGTTGTCAGAGCTAAAGCACAATGAACAGGTATGTCCCATGAGAGTGGTGGCCCAGCATAGACTGTCAAAGCAGTAATGTGGTGAGGGGAGCTATTCCTAGGGAGGAGATGGTGGTAGTAACGGGAGATTGGTTAAACACAGCCAGTTAATTAAAAAATACATAAAAATTAGTTAACAGAAAAATAAAACAACAACAACCCTAGAATTAACCTTGCAACTTTGGATTGGACATGAAGGTAGTGGTGTAAATGTTCCAACGTCTATAAGTAGATATAGAAATATTCCTTAGCTGTCTCCACTGAGAGAGCCTGGGAACAGTGACTCTCACAGCAGTGAGCACATCAAGGGTTGAGGCAAGAAAACTGTAAGGTTAACCTGGACTGTTTTATTGTGTCACAAAGCATGGAGGTGCTCAAAGAATAACGAGACTATAACAAAAGTACACAAGAGCCAGCGTGAAGAGATTTCAGCCAGTCAAAATTGGTCAATATAAGCACCAAGATAAATAATGATTGTAATGGGTTGTAACCCATTGAATAAAACAGGATGTGGACCTTGAGTCTCCAGCGATAAAAATTAAGAAATAAAACAAAAACTTGAAGAAGAAGAATGCATATTTACATAGCTTCGACATCCCTTGGAAAATATATATTATTACAAATGGAAGACAAAAGTAACTTTATAGTTGAGAGACTTCATAGACACCACCTTAATGAAATAAGCAAAGTGAAATCAGCAGCAATGAGCCAAGTGAAAACTGAATGTCATCTGAGAGGATGCAACAAGAGGAATAAACACCTCACTTCAGGGGTATTCCTTTTTTTTTTTTCTTAAAGATTTTGTTTATTTATTTGAGGGAGAGTATGAGGGAGAGGAGGGGCAGAGGGACAAGCAAACTCCCCACTGAGCGAGGAGCCTAACGTGAGGCTTGATCCCAGGACCCTGAGATCATGACCTGAGCCGAAGTCAGACACTTAACTGATCAAGCCACCCAGGCTCCCCTTCAGTGATATTCCTAATAATATAATCTGACTCTAAATGTGAGGAACATCAGCCAATCCTAAATTGGGATACATCCTACACAATTAAATTGTTGGAATATTCAAAACTGTCAAAGTCACTGAAGTCCAGGAAAGATTGAAGAACTGTCTCAAAATGAAGGAGACAAAAGACATTACAACTAAAGACAGTGTGAAATTCTGAATGTTTTGGGGACATTCAGTGAAACTTGAGTGGAGTCTGAGGATTAGTTGGTAATGAGGTATCAATGTTAATTTCCTGCTAGTATGGTGGTTATGCAGAAGAATGCCCCTGTTTGTAGGGTATAGACACTAAAATATTAGGAAGTGATAGAATATCTGGCTGGAAACGTATTCTCACAATGGTTCAGAAAAAAAATTTGATGTAGTATGCTAATGTAATATAGTTATTCTGTCAAGCACAGAAATACTTTAAATCAAGACCAACTCTAGCATTCATGACTCATTTCACAAATTTTCACCCCTGATAGATGCAGTATCTCCCACATGGCCTAGTCTAGCTGAGGTTTGGGTGGATTTCATCCTCCCGCAATGAGCCCATTTGGTCCTATTCCTTTGTGCAGTTCAGAAACCATAAACCATATAACCAGACTTGTCATCCTTGTATTAAAAAAAATATTTTATGTGATTCCACATAAAATGCAGAAACAGAGATCTACAGCAATTTTTAAAAAAGAATCTAATTTTAAAAAATCACTTTAAATATTTCCCTCAATCATTAATTAATATTCAAATAGTCATTTACCTGTAAGACTGCTTTATTTAAACAAGATTCTCAATTGTTAAAGCAGAGAATACAAATTATGCTGAAGTCATTTATCTTCAAAGAATATGTGTAGGAAAGAAAAGTGCCTATTAGAAATATTAACAGTATTCTGTTTGCTGTGCCTTTGATTTGTTCAAATACATTTAATTATAAATTATATATACAGTTTAGAAACAAAGTATTTAATAATTTAAAGATTAACTGTGAGTCAAAATAATTTGTTTAGCCTAGCAATAATAATTTAATTGCAAGTTGTTCAGAGAAATGTACACAACACACAATAAATATTTATTACGTGTTGAATGTGATGAAGAATATCAAAGAATTTAACAGTTTGGTAAACATTTGTGCATTAAAAGCTTTTATTACTTGCTTGGGCAAAGAATTAATTTCAGATAAAATAATTAAAACCTAACATAAACTCTATTTCTGAGTTTGTGGGTTTTTAGATGTTAGCTATGTGGTGATTTTATCATGAAATTGAGTATGAGTTAGAAAAACTCAAATTTGCTTGTTTTTTCTCACACATTTAATAGACTGTTAATTTCTAGAAGGATTATCTCTTGCATTAAGGAATAATCAAACTTCTCAAGGCTCTATTGGCATTAGCCGTTCATTGTTTAAAGTGTCCCTGTGACACTTGGTCTTCTGACCTCATTGACATTTTATTGCAATTAGAAATCAAAATACCTAAGACTGTACCCAGAAAAGAAATCAACAGCATTCATCCTGAGAAACTTCCCTGTTTAGTGTCCCTCATAACATCCTTGCTTCTTCAAGTTTTCTCTTCTTCCAGGTACTTTTTATTTTTTTTAAATTTTATTATGTTATGTTAATCACCATACATTACATCATTAGTTTTTGATGTAATGTTCCATGATTCATTGTTTGCGTATAACACCCAGTGCTCCCTTCAATACGTGCCCTCTTTAATACCCACCACCGGGCTAACCCATCCCCCCATCCCCTCCCCTCTAGAACCTTCAGTTTGTTTCTCAGAGTCCATAGTCTCTCATGGTTCGTCTCCCCGTCCGAATTCCCCACCTTCATTTTTCCCTTCCTACTATCTTTTTTTTTTTTTAACATATAGTGTATTATTTGTTTCAGAGGTACAGGTCTGTGATTCAACAGTCTTACACAATTCACAGCCAGGTACTTTTACGTTGAATATTTCTGAGTCCAAGTCTATCATAATCGTCTGTGAGGTTTAGTTGTGGAATTATGGGGGATTTGTCCACCATTATTGATATCAAAATGATAGCTAGGAATCTTCTCTTCATTTCCTCAAAAGAAAATATATAAACCCCAAGTTTACTACATTACATTTCTGGATTTATCTTGATTAGGTAAACGCTTAAACATCCTTAATTATTTGGGGGGATAAATTACTAGAAAAGAAATTGCTGTATCAAAGCATTAGGACTTTTGATTAAGACTCTTCCAAAATTGCCATGCAGAAAATTGTACCAATTACATTTTCATCAGGAAAGACTCAGTCTATTATTTTGTAAGCTTGCCAACATATGATATTATAATTTTAAAAGTTTTCCATTTTATTAGGTTGAGAAAAGTATCTGCTAACTGATTAATTTCCATGTCTTTTTTTTTTTACCATCATAGTTGACCTTTTTATTTATTTATGTTTTGAATATGGTTGTTGGAGATTTAAGCTTCTTCTTTCCCTTAATTTTCATTCATATTGTCTTTTTTCTATAAAAATGTTTGACTTCTTGTGTATGTTTGTAATTCCTTATATAAATTACTATACACACAAAGATAATAAAACCATCTTCCCATTGTTATATTTATCTTTTTTTGCATTTTTAAAATTTTATTATGTTAATTACCATACATTATATCATTAGTTTTTGATGTAGTGTTCCATGATTCATTGTTTGCATATAACACCCAGTGGTCCATTCAATACGTGCTCTCCTTAATACCCATCACCAGGCTAACCCATCCCCCCACTCCCCTCCCCTCCAGAACCCTCAGTTTTTTTATCAGAGTCCATAGTCTCTCATGGTTCATCTCCCCCTCCAATCTCCCCCCCTTCATTCTTCCCTTCCTACTATCTTCTTCTTTTTTTTACATATAATGTACTATTTGTTTCAGAAGTACAGGTCTGTGATTCAACAGTCTTACACAATTCACAGCACTCACCATAGCACATACCCTTCCCAATGTCTATCACCCAGCCACCCCATGCCTCCCACCCCCCACCACTCCAGGAACCCTCAGTTTGTTTCCTGAGATTAAGAATTCCTCATATCAGTGAGATCATATGATACATGTCTTTCTCTGATTGATATCTTTCTCTGATTGTTATATTTATCTTTTAATTACATTATGAGAGTATTTTATGATGTACTTTAAAAAATTTTTCTTTTTTATGGTCAAACTCATTTTATTTTATTTTTAAATTTTAACTCCAGTACAGTTAACATACAGTGTTATACACATACTTTAGGTGTACAAAATAGTGATTCAACAATTTTATGCAGTACTCAGTGATCATCATGCTAAGTGTACTCTTAATCTCCATCACCTATTTCACCAGTCCTCCCACCCATCTCCTCTCTGGTAACCATCTGTTTCTTCTCTGTAGTTAAGAGTCTTTTTTGGTTTGTCTCTTTTTTTTCTTTGTTTGTTTGTTTTGTTTCTAAAATTCCACATATGAGTGAAATCATATGGTGTTTGTCTTTCTCTGACTGGCTTCTTTGGCTTAGCATTATACTTTCTAGATCCATCCATGTTGTTGCAAATGGCAATCTTTCATTTTTTTATGGCTGAGTAATATTCCATTGTGTGTGTGTGTGTGTGTGTGTATATATATATATATATATATATATATACACATATACACACCACTTCTTTATCCATTCACCTATTGATGAACATGAGCTGCTTCTGTAGTTTGGTGATTGTAAATAATGCTGCAATAAACATAGGAGTGCATATATCCCTTTGAACTAGTGTTTTTGTATTCTTTGGGTGAATACCCAGTAGTGCAATTACTGGATTGTAGGGGAGTTCTATTTTTAATTTTTGACGAACCTTCATACTGTCTTCCACAGTGGCTGTACCAGTTTGCATTCTTACCAACAGTGCATGAGGGTTCCTTTTTCTCCACATCTTCTCAAACATTTGTTTCTTAAGTTTTTGATTTTAGCTATTCTGATAGGTGTGAGGTGATAGCTCATTGTGGTTTTGATTTACATTTCCTTGATGATGAGTGATTATGGTTGAACTCTTTATTGTTTCTGACTATGACATCAAGCCTATAAAGGCTTTCTTCACTTCCCATGTACATATATGAATATTTTCTTCTAATGCTCTTTGATTTCATTTTTTAAATAAACTTAATTTATAGAATGACATGAATTTCAACTACTTACCTAAATCCATTTATAGAATAATCCATTATTTCACTCCTTTTTCTCTTCTCTATTTGATTATATTGTAGGTGATCTCATCCAGTTCCTATGAGTTTGAATAACATTTGTAAGATGACAGATCTCTAATTTAAATCTCTAGCCCAGCTCTTTCCTTAGTGCTAAACATATGTTCAAATTCCTTCTCGACAACTCCAATTGAGTGTCTTATTAGGCAGATGAAATATGCCCAAAATGAAGCTATTGATCACCCCACCAAATTAAACACCTACATTTTCTTCACCTGATTTTGTCATCTTATAAAGTAATATCATCAAGCAATATGGGAGTCAATATGGATCATTCCTTTGACTAAATCCAACATATCTAACCCAACAAACAGTCCTGTCAGTTCTATCTCCAAAATATATTTTGAATTTCCCACTTCTTTTTATATCCTCTGTTCTCTCCCTCATTCAAATCACTATCATTATTTACCCAGCTATTGCAATAGGTCTTTAGTGTTTCTGCTTCTACTTTTGTCTCCATTAATGCTTTTCACATACAGGTCAGAGAGTAATTTTTTGGAAACACTTATTAAATGTTATTATTCAGTTGTTTAAAATCCTTCCATGATTTTCCTTTTTTCTGTCTTTTTGTTAGTTTTGGGTCCCTTTGGGTAGCAAACCCAGGGACAAGGATTCAAGTACAAGTAAGATTTAGTTTCTTTTTCTTTTTTCTTTTTTCTGTTAGAAGTACTGGAAACACTTATAGGTGAATGGAGACATGATATCAGAAAGGGAAGGAGCCAAGAAAGTGTGTGTTAATAATCCAGAAACCAGAAGAAATACTGGAACTTTATCCCATGGTTTAACTTTAGGAAGTAATATAAATAATACATATATCATAGAATTACCAGCCCTCCCAACCTTCAGAAGGGAGATAAAATAGATAATATATATAGTATTTGGTTTTTAGATTTTAATTTAACATTAAATATTTATTTAATATTTATATTTAATTTTTTTTCTTAGTCACTGTTTGAGGGGTGTTGGGATGTGGGTATTATTCTACATACCTCTAACCTTCACACAAAGCCCTCAGGCACAGAAATGTAGGTAGTCTCCAGAAATGTAGAGCCTCTGGAAGTTGGAGTACACTGAAATGGTAGCATTCAAGACATATGGAAACACATAAAGGCTGTTATAGTCCTGCATAACCTGATTTCTATTTTCATTTTCATTCTAACCTCATATGTCTCAATCCTTGTGTACTGTGCTCCAGACATAACTTCATTTTTCTTCTTCTTCTTTTTTTTTTCAAATTCACCATTAAATTGTTTTTCTCTTCTCAGTTTTTATTCTTCAGGACTCAGATTAGATGTCACCTCCTCACAAAGCCATTTAGCATAAGTCTATTAAAGTATGCATCACCCACACTCTACCCCCTAATCAAGATGCTTCTCTCACATTACCTTTCTGATTTCCTTTATATAACCCTGTTCTTAATAATATGGTTGTCTCAATAAGATTTATTCCACTGTTGTCTTGTGTTGTAAAGATGTAGTTTATAAAATCAAGGGCACTCTGATTTGGTTTGGGGAATGGAGTATGATTTTTCTAAAAACACAGGGCAATTCAGTCTCTCTAGGCATAATAATTAGTTTGGAAATAGGCATGTGTGTAGAAAAGAATTTGGTTTTGCCCAAAGAGAGGACTTCCTTGTACCCTTGGCTTCTAATAGGTAATGCATGTCATTCCTAATAAGAATATCTTTGTTTAGGGAAGAAACTGACTATTTTAGCTGATAGGATAGAGGGTGATTATAACAGTAAGACAAACCATAGGATTTAGGGTAGAGACTTTGGTTCATGCATTATCAGTTGATCTGAAGGCTGAAATCAACCACATGGACAATCAATCAATCATGACCACATAAAGGAGTCCCCAGTTAAAAACTTTGAACACCAAGGCTTGGGTAAACTTCCCTTACTGGCAAGATACCATGTTTATTGTTATACATTGATGCTAGGATTGTAATACATTCTGAAAGTTTTGCATATGGAACCTTCCCAGATTCTGCTTAATGCTTTTCATTTAGCTGAATTAGATCTACTTCATTTCCCTATAGTAAACTTTAACTGAATATAATAGCTTTTCATTGAGTTTTGGGAATCCTTCTAGCAGATTACTGAACCTGAAGGTAGTTTTGGGAACTCTGTAAACTTGCAGTTTATGTCATAGGTCAGGGCAGTCTTGATGGCTGTACTCTCAAACCTGGAAGTCTGACTGAGTTTGGGTACTATAAAATCTAAGCCTAAGTCTAAACCTTGATGTGTCCTAGTTTTCTCTCACAACTAGCAAGTAATTAATCATTAAATCCTACTAATTCTTCCTGAAAAATACATTCAGAAACCAACTCATTCTTCAGCTCCTGTCACAACTCTATTTAGGCCACCATTATCTCTTACCTGGATTATTAAATATTCTTTTAATAGATTTCTTTGCTTCTACCTTGCCTTCTTAGATGTTTTTCTCAATACATCAACCAAAGAGATCTTTTGAAAAATAAATTTGGCATGACACATTGTATTACTATCCAAAATGGACATTATCTTTCTGAATAGACCACTTCCTTTCAAGATCTTTTACCACAGAACCCCTGCTATGTGAGGATTACAGTTTTTATCCCCTTTATTTTGGGGTTGGTCCTATTATTTGATTTGGCAAATAAATGTAAGTGTGAGTGACTTTTGTTACTTCTGAGCAAAAGTTTAAAGAACCATTGCATGATTTTATCAAATCTCTTCTCTTTGCCACATCATAATGATGTTGCCACAGTTAAGTGCTGGCTTTTCATTCTGGTTCCTAAGAACACAAAGAACTACTGCTGACATGCAGCTGGTATATATTGGCTAGGGGAAAACCCTATTGTTAAAAATCCACTGAGATTTTAGGATTGTGTCTTTTTTTTAAGATTTTATTTATTTATTTGAGAGAGAGAGAGAGAGGAGCAGACTCCCCACTGAGCAAAGACACCAACTCAGGGCTTATTCCAGGACCCTGAGATCATGACTTGAGCCAAAGGCAGATACTTAACCAACTGAGCCACCCAGGTGCCCCTTAGGATTGTTTCTTAAGGAAACATTATATATAGATAACCTACTGACATAGAAATTAGTACTAGAAGTGAGGCACTGCTATAAGAACATAACAAAAAGTAAATTATGTGGCTTTGATTTTAGGGACAAATGGAAGATGGTGAGGAAACTATTAGTGGTGGTTGGAAAATGACAGCACATGGGATGCAGTAGGGAAATATCCGGTATAAGTGTCAACTACCATAATCAGCAAGACAAAAAATGTGCTGGTGTATTTGCAGTTCTATATGAAGATGTTGGGAACAGGTGTTATTAGCATGTTTCTGTATTTTTGACTGCCTTTGATGAGATTGTGAAAGAAGGAGATGATCTGAGGAAAGAACCAGGGTGGGGGGAGCGGGTAAGTTGCAAAGAGTAAAAGAGAATGTAGACCACCTAGAAATTCTGAAACATTCAGGGTTAAAAGATGCAACTATTTCTCATCCACAAGTGGGAAAAAACCCCACAAACGAATGGTAATAAAAATATGAAGTAAAACAGCAAAGGATAATAAATCTTGACCTTGTCCAAGTACCAAATCAGCCATCTTTGAGCTGGGGGAAAAGAGATCAGGGAATGAATTGCCAAAAGAACTACAAAAAATTCCAAATGCTAAAAATCAAGTCGAGGGATTCATATATTTCTTAAAAAGGATTGTGGGCTATTACCGCATAGAGTGTACTACAGTCAAATAGATAAAAAGGCAACTAGAGTTTTGAAAAAAATTTACTTTCTAATATGCCATAACTGTTCAGTAATTTTCACTCCTCTTCATGACAGAATAACTGGTGCTAAACTTGCCCTCCAGCTGCCACCAACCATAAAACAGAGAGCATGTACTAGACAACTTTTTAATCCCCACTGGGAAATAGGACACATTGAAGTTTGATTCTTGGGAGAAGAGAAACAAATAAGGTAAGCTTCACATTTGCCTGAGCTTTCTTCCTGGAATATTTTTCTGATTATAATGTCCAAGCAGATTAAGGTAATAAAACTGAACTGAAGAGGCAGAGATTTGATTTTGGAGATGGTGAAGTAGCTGAATTTTCAAGGCATGGACTAGGAAGGAGAGAGATAGATAGGAAAAGAACCCAGAACTTTGTGCAGGGATTCCCACAGGTCTTTGGCTGTGCTCAGAGTGAAATTCTATGAAGTTTACCAGAGCACAGCTATTGCAAGAGTGATGACTGAACAGAGATACCAGAAAATGAATTAGAATTCCAACGCAACCAGACTAAGGAGACTACTGAGTACCTCAGGCATTCAGTTGCATCCCAAGAAAGACTATGCTTTAGGAATAAAGACCATGGTCTATGGTCGTACCACCCTGAACGTGCCTGATCTTGTCTGATCTCAGAAGCTAAGCAGGGCCGGGCCTGGTTAGTACTTGGATGGGAGGAATAAAGACCATGGCCTAGGACTAGATACAAAATCAATATAGATCCACTTCATCAAGGAAAAAAGGCAAACCTGACAGGAACAAAAGGAATTGTTATGGATGGACTGTTTGTACCCCCCAAATTCACCAGATAGCTTAGTATCAGATTAAGCCTCATTGAAAGGGTCTGTGAATTTAAGACAGATAATTAAACTTATCCCATCTGAAGAACAAAGATAAAAACTTAAAAAGAAACCATACAGACCATTGGTAATCTGTGGTAATTGGAGTCTCAGAGAAGACAGAGATGAGGCAAAAATACAGATGAAAAAATAATGACAGAAATCTCCCCAATTTAGTAAAAAATATCGATCTACAGATCCAGGGATCTCAGTCAACCCCAAGCAGGATAACTACAAATAGAACCACACCTAACCACATCAAAATTATCAGAGGAAAACCAAAGTTAAAAAAGAAATGTTTCAAAGAGCCAGAGGGGGAAACACATGTGAAAAAATAACAATATGATTCATAGTCGATTTCATATCAAATGCAATGAAGGCCAGAAGATCATGGAATGGCAGTTTTAAAATTGCCCAAAACAAGCAAAAATGCAAGCAGTTAGCCCATAATTCTGTATCTAGAGAAAAATATTCTCCCCATGCAAAAAGAAAACAGAGACATTCTAAAATAAATGAATGAAATGTGTCAGCAGTTCTGCTTTACAAGAAGTGCTAAAGGAGGTTTTAAAGAATGCCTACAGACCTAGACTTCTAAAAAACTAAAGGCTGAGGAAAATGATGCGAAATAGAAACTTGGATCTACATGAAAATGATGAACATATATTTAATGCAAAAGACTCTCTTTTCTTTTAATTACTTTAATGACAAATGACTGTGTGAGGCAAAAATAATGGAGTATTCTGGGATTTATAATGTATATGGAAGTAAAATATTTGAGAAAAACAAACAAGAGTATAAATGGTATTGTTTTTTTAAGGTTCTCAATGTATGGGAAGTGATAAACAATATTAACTTATTAACTCCAAGTAGATTATAATAAGAATAAATATTGTAATCTTTAGTGCAACCACACACACACACACACACACTACACACACACACACAAGCCAATACAGGATAAAAATAAATAGATGACTAAAACTATTTGGTTAACCCAAATGATTCACCAGACTGGATTAGAGACACACTGTGAAAGACTTAATAATGATACTGATTTCTGTCTACTCAAATAGTAGGCAGATAAAGCTACATGGACCCCAAAGAGGGCATATTCTCTAAAGCCCTTTCAGATGTAGCCAAAGAAGAAAATAGAAAAGGAAAGAACTCCTCAAGAAAAGAACCACACTCCACAGAAATCTTATCTCTAGGGAAAAACTAGACTAATCAAGAAACATATTCCAACTCCATAGGGTGAGAATCCCCCACAAATATCTGTCTGGCAAAATTTCAGAATTGCTGTGGACCAGTGACTATTGGTGCTTGCCTTTATTTATTTACTTACTTATTTCAAATGGGAGAATTTGTTGTAGCTAATTTGCCCTTCTTCCACTCTAATATATCAGATATGTAAGTGAAACGTAAACAGCATTTTTTAGATTACAGGTCTCCAGATCAACAGGAATTGTATCATGAACTGATATAGAGACTACTCTGAGATCCTGGGATTTTATTCTGATGATATTATTGGAAGGCACTTTGGGATTTTCTCCCTTTAGGAGTGAGTGAGAATATTTGTGGGTAGAAGGAAGAGAAGTACATATTATGACAAAGAAGGCAGACTGTGTTAGATTTAATTATTTTTTATTTTTATTTTTATTTTTTTTTAGATTTTATTTATTTATTTGACAGGGAGAGAGACACAGCGAGAGAGGGAACACAAGCAGGGGGAGCGGGAGAGGGAGAAGCAGGCTCCCCGCCTAGCAGGGAGCCCAATGCGGGGCTCGATCCCAGGACCCTGGGATCATGACCTGAGCCGAAGGCAGACGCTTAACGACTGAGCCACCCAGGCGCCCCATAGATTTAATTATTGTTCAAACTTTTCTCTGGGTTGAGTTTCACTGTTGAAAGATTATAACTTGTTCACATTAAGATTCAGGCTTAATGATGTGATTTTCTTTGGCATTGGCAGTATGCACATCACTTTTAAATAGAAGTGAGATCTTCTGCCATGAGAACAGGGTTGTCCCATATAAGGGCTTCTCATTCAGCCTAGTTTTCTGAGTAGGGAAGACCTGGAGCAGAGCTGCGGCTGACCCACAGCCAACGAGTAACACATGTGAGAAAGAATTTGGTTGTTACAAGACTTACTCTTTTTTTATTGTTGATGTTTTGTTGTTACAGCTGCAAAATGTATTGGTACTGACTGATAGATCAGATTCTATCACTTTTCAGCTCACTCTTTCCTAGGATTTCTCATTTCATCCAGCATGAAAGCTCAGATCTTTACAATGATCTGCAGGTCTCTACATAATTGGCTTGCTGTGCTCTGCTCAATGCCCTCCCAATGTCCCACTGTCAACTCCAGCTACACTGGCTGTTTGGCTCTCTCCAAACCATATTCCTACCTCAAGGCCTTTGTACTTATTCTCATGTCGAGTGTACCTCTCTCTCTCTCCAGATATTTGCATGGCCTTCCCCCTCCCATTCTTTAGCTGGCCACATAGCCCCTTATAAGGCGATATCTTATCACTCTAAAAGAAATAACAACAACTCCTACTTTCAGAATTCCTGTTTCCTTTATTTGCTTTTTAAAGCTTATTTACCTAGGCAGTACTCATCACCATTTGCCACGTTATAAGTCTATTTCTCACCTGCCTTTCCTCTCTAGACTATCAGGTCTTTGAATGTATTGACATCTGGTATATTCCTGACCACAGGGATAGTTTTTAGGGGTGGTATTTGAATTAAGATAGCTCAATCGGGGTGAAGATAAAATGCAATGATGTCAATATTTTTTATGCTTTACATTAGTCTAGGGTCTATAAAAAGTCCTATTTCTAAATCTAGTCACAGTAGGGGTTAGGGCTTCAATATATGAATTATGGAGGGGACACAATTCAGTCCGTGACACCATTGTAACAGCCATTGGTTAAATATCTGTATATCTTCCTGCAGTAGAATACATCAACCCATAAAACGTTCTGAGTTGGTGCCTAAATAGAGGATTTAAAAGGCTATTCACATATTCTAGCAGACCAACTGCTTCTAGGTGAGGCAGTATATTCTAAGAGGAGTGGATTTAGAAAATACCGTGGTTGTGTGCCCATTGACTTACCCCTTTTGCCATAAAATGTGTCTGTTATTCTGAGGTAGTGTTTTACAAAATCTCAAGTAGATAAATCTGCCACTCAGTAATCCTTTGGAAATTTCTGCTTATGAATCACTGTAATGTTCCCAGTACATGATAGGTAATTTTAGCCTCATAGTCACTTGATAACCAATGAATAGGCCCTCATATTCATCAAGGACTCCATAAAACTCTAAAAGTTACTTTTCAAGTGACAAGCATTATACCGTCTCAGAAAGCATGTTTTGTTTAAGTTTTTGTCTGAGTTTCCCCTATTTGAACCTCCCAGAGATGCCAAAACAGATCT
Organism: Mirounga leonina; assembly: GCF_011800145.1. NCBI lineage: Eukaryota > Metazoa > Chordata > Mammalia > Carnivora > Phocidae > Mirounga > Mirounga leonina. The sequence continues at coordinate 27,967,667 of NW_023270415.1, read as the reverse complement.
TTTGCTACCAACGAAATATCTAACAATTTTGGATCTGTTTTCATAGTCCAGGAGGCAGGGAAAGTTGTGACTCAGCCTGGTCCTGAATCTCACATAGATCTTGTTTTAAACACCCGCTTGAAACTGGTGGCTTCTGAATCATTTCAAAAATGGGTTGAAGCAGTATTTCAACATTTGCTATTTCTGCCTAGAAAATTCAAAGCAGCTCACCAAGCACTGTGCCCCTTTCTTACTTGTCATTTACCTCAGATATATTAGCATGACTATGTACTGGCATGGCCCATATCATTGTTCCCCTAAAAGCTTTATCTGAGTTGTAGGTCCTGAATCCTTTGGGGTTTACTTGCCACTCACTAGTACAAATATTTCTTACTAGGACATTTAGGCTACTTTCCATTACTTATTCATAAGGCAAAATTACATTGATGACCCCCATATATTAGACCAGTATGATATTCTGCAGAATATCAAGTAAGTCATTATCTCTGCAGGCTGTATTTTGAGAGAGAACAGTAGAGATGACATAGCTCTTGAGCAAGAACTGCTAACCTTCACAGGTAGATGGAAAATGCATTTCATCCTTTTTATTGCCAGAGATTGAAAAAATAAACTTGTCATAAATGTAGCTGTATACTAAATGCTGAAGATGGTTTCTCTGTTCCAGCAGAGATACCCCATGTGAGCACAGCAGCCACATTTGGGCCACTAGTTTGTTAAGTTCTCAGGAGTCCATTGCCAACATCCATAACCATGTTTATAGAAGCTATATTGGTTAATTGAGCAGGATTATGATAGGACCGCAATCTACATAGACTTTATATAGATGGTAGCAGTATTTATAATTTCACCTGGGATTCAGTATTTCTTCTGACCAGAGAGTAAGTTCCACAATCCCTTCCTTTAAGACTATTGTCTAGAACTACATCTGGTAGCAAATATTTTAGTTTGTGTTTCCCCAAAAGTAAAGCCTAGGGCAAGGACTTGGAAGCATTTTGTTTAGGAGTTAATTCACAGGAAGAAGGGAAGAAATAGAGGAGAATGTGCCCCAGCAAACAAATCAAAGCCAATAAAGCATGCATTATAGGAAGTGATTACTGTTGTGTGCAACTGAGTCTTACCTCCATCAGAGACTCTGAAGACCCATGTAAAATAAGTCTTAGGATTGTCTGTCAGAAGGACAAGAGGCTGAGGTATTTATTTATGTCTCTTCTTATCCATTGTTTGAGGGTTATGGTAGGTAGAATAATGGTCCCTTGAAGATGTCCGTGTCCTAATGCCTGGAATCTGTGAATATGTTAGTTACATGGCAAAGGGACTTAACATTGTAGCTGAAATTAAGGTGGCTAATGAGCAGATCTTAAAACAGAGAGATTATTCTAGATTACTTGGGTAGGCCTTATGTAATTACAAGGATCTTTAAAAGTGGAAGAAACAAGCAGAAAGTCAAGTGAGGTACTGTAAGAAAGACCAAATCAGCCATCGCTAGTTTAGAAGATGGAAGGAGGCCAGAAGCCAAGGAATGTTGGCAGTCTTTAGAAGCTGGAAGAGGACAGGAAACAGATTCTCTCCTAGTGTCCTCAGAAAGAATGCAGCCCTGCCAAGTTCTTGACTTTATTAGTGAGACACGTTTCAGATTTTTGATCTCCAGAACTGTATGATAATAAAGTTGTGTTGTTTTATGCTATTAAGTTTGTGGTAATCTGTTAAAACAGCAATAGGAAACTCATACAAGGATTATCTTGAGAGTTACCCTGTGTTTGGACTCAGTGAGCTCCTACAGTTTCAGAGAAAGCCCTGAAGCAGAAGAGTAGAAAACCAGCACTCACTTTTTGAGTTTTTTTTATTATTATGTTCAATTAGCCAGCATATAGTACATCACTAGTTTTTGATGTAGTGTTCAACTTTTCATTAGTTGCACATAAAACCCAGTGCTTGTCACAACACGTGCCCTCCTTAATACCCATCACCCAGTTACCCCATCCCACCACCCCCCTCCCTTCTATAACCCTCAGTTTGGTTTCTGGAGCCAAGAGTCTCTCATGGTTTTTCCCCCTCTCTGATTTCTTCCCATTCAGTTTTCCCTTCCTTCCCCTGTGGTCCTCTGTGCTATTCCTTATATTCCACATATGAGTGAAACCATATGATAATTGACTTTCTCTGTTTGACTTATTTCACTTAGCATAATACCCTCTAGTTTCATCCATGTCGATGCAGATGGTGGGTATTCATCCTTTCTGATGGCTGAGTAATATTCTATTGTATATATGGACCACATCTTCTTTATTCATTCATCTGTTGAAGGGCATCTTGGCTTCTTCCACAGTTTGGCTATTGTGGACATTGCTCCAGCACTCACTTTTATTAAGATACGCTGATACGCTGATAGTGCATGGGAAGTGTCAACCACAACCTCAAGTGAAATCAGAGCTAGCTTGAGGGATGGTGGCAGAGGGTACCAAAACCTGCTGCTATACCATTATGTCCTCTTTTTTGCAGGTATGAAGAAATTAGCTAACTCATTCACTCATTCATTCATATATATTATTTGAAGAACTGATAAATAGAACAAATTTAATGATATATTAAAATGTCCTACACTCTCTCAAAGGAAACTATATTGAATTATTTTACGCCAGCTATCGCACCATTTATCAATTAAACACACTTCTAAAATTGTCAGAGATTTTAATGGGAAACAGTTGAAATGTTAGAGCTGCATGTCAACAATTAGAGTTTCATGAGAAATGATATAATGGTCAAATTACAATTTGAGTGAATGTACTAGAGACAACGACAATTTGAAAACATGAGCAGGGAGTTTACCTGACTTGCTATCATTAGAGCTCATTAGAATCCCTTTAAACAAGACAATAAGACAAAAATAAAAATTGATGAACTTTACTTTTTAAAAAATAATTTTGTTGTCTCCAAATCATAAACAACACTAAATAATAAATTATATGTGGTTAAAATAGAATAAATTTTGCATGAAAATGATTACTATATTTAATACCATATTTTCAACATCTTCATGGAAAATAGGCAAAGTACAGAAAGAGAAATTTACATAAAAGAAATATAAATGGCCAAAAGATATGAAAAAATCAGTCTTACTACTTGTCAGTTAAAGAAATAAAAATTTTAACAATAATAAAATGTTTTAATCTACAAAACTATTAGTCATTGAAAATTCTTGATAATATCTAAAGTTAAAGAAGATAAAGAAACTGCATTTGGTGATATTATAAATCAGCATGCCTTGTATAGAAGGTAACCTGTAAGGTTGCTTAAAATGTAGAATGTACATAGACTTTGAGATAAAAATTCAACTTACAGAAATATATTAAAGAAAATGATCATTGCAGTGGGCTGAATGTTTGTGTGCCCCCTAAATAGGGGTTTTGGTAGGTGATTAGATCGTGAAGGTGGAGCCCTCATGAAAGGGATTAGTGCCCTTTTAAAGAGACCCCAGAGAACTTCCTTACCCTCCATCTGCCATGTGATGCCACAAGGAGAAATCAGCAGTCTACAACCTGGAAGAGAAATCTCACCACAACCTGACTATGCTGGCACCCTGATCTCAGACCTCCAGCTTCCAGAACTGTGAGAAATAAATTTCTGTTGGTGACAAGCCACCCAGTCTAGAGTACTTTCTTACAGCAGCTCCAACTAAGACAATCATGCAAGTCCACAAAAGTATATGTACAAATATGCTCATTAAAGTATTGTTTATAGCAGAGAAAACTTGGATTCAATCTGAGTATCTGCCAGTAAAAACTTCTTAAAAAACTTAGTGACAGGGCACCTGGGTGGCTCAGTTGGTTAAGCGACTGCCTTCGGCTCAGGTCATGATCCCAGGGTCCCGGGATCGAGTTCCGCATCGGGCTCCCGGCTCAGCAGGGAGCCTGCTTCTCCCTCTAACCCTATCCCCTCTCATGCTGTTTCTCTCTCTCTCAAATAAATAAATAAATAAAATCTTTAAAAAACAAACAAACAAACAAACACTTAGTGACATATATTCACACAATGGAATATTATAATAAAAATGTCAGTGTGTGTATGTGTGTTTGTATCTGTATGTACTGCATTAGTTATTAATAATGGGGAGAGAATTAGTAATGATTACTAGGGTATATCCTATATACCTTATGATAATATATGGCATTTTAATGTGATATATGTATATAATGTTATATATTTAAATATATATTATATATTTTACAATGATAAAAGTAATACGTGTTTTGAGAATAAACAAATTGGTGTTCCATAGGTGGGTTTCAAAGCAAGAGAGAGTAAGACTCAAAGGAGAAAAAGACATGCTCTTTTCATCATATGTGTGATTTTGGCTGCCTCATTGACCTGTGGATGAGAACAGAAACAGGCAGCTTAGTGGATGTTAGAAAAATCTCAATGGGGATGAAGGTGCAAAGAGGTGGGATCCAGGGGTATTGAAAATATGAAGGAAAATTGGCTATCGTGATTTAGGAAATGATAAATTTATTTCTTTTTTTTTATTTTTTATTTATTTTTATTTTTTTATTTTTTTAAGATTTTATTTATTTATTTGAGACAGAGAGAATGAGAGAGACAGAGAGCACATGAGAGGGGGAAGGGTCAGAGGGAGAAGCAGGCTCCCCGTGGAGCAGGGAGCCCGATGCGGGACTCGATCCCGGGACTCCAGGATCATGACCTGAGCCGAAGGCAGTCGCTTAACCAACTGAGCCACCCAGGCGCCCGATAAATTTATTTCTTATATGGAAGTGGATTCACAGGAAATACAGATAGAGGATCTATAATATCATCAAAAAATCCACAAAACAGTCAAAACACACAAGAAATCCTTATGATCCAAAAGAGGAAAACTAACAGTTGTTACTATTAAATAATTCATACCTATGCTTTGTAAATGTTTAAATTGTTTTAAAATCAGTTGTGCTGATTTATAATCCCAATGTACCTAGGCTTTATAAATGTTTAAGTTTTCACTTTAGTTTTTCTTAAACTTTCAATTGTTGGATATTTACACGTTTATCAATCACTTAGAAATGAATACAAATATGTTTATTTTGTATTCAAGTGAAAATGAATATAGCTATAAATTTTCCAAGCTTGCTTATATAGTGGTTAATGGGTATCGCTCAGAAGTTAGGAAGGCCTGAGTTTGAATCCACTAACTGTCTAACTATAGGAAACTTAAGAAATCTGATACTTAAATTTCTTATGTTCTTATTTCTTATGTTCTTTAAAAGGGATGATAAGGTTATTATTGTTTATAGTTCTTGTGAGTTAAATTAGGTATTACGTATATTATGCTACATGTATAACCTTGCATAGAATAAGTCCTGAATTGACCCATCACTATTATTATCATCCCTTTTGAACTTCCACAGTGTTTTGGCTCTCTCTACAACCCTGCTAAAATAATTATAATTGGATTTGACATCCTTTTCTTCCTGTTACAAGGTACTTTATTGTTTAATCTTGACCCATTTCTCTAACCTTATCTCCCACTAATTTTTACACATGCTCTAGCCATACTGGAAATGCATGACATTTAATAAACCTTATTTCAATGTTTTTGCACACATTTGTTTCCCTACTTGAAGTCTTTTTTCTCTTTTTTTTAATCTCCCCCACACTGATACATAATTAATTCTGTCCTTCGAGACTCAGTTGCTCTCTAGATTAAGTCTTTCTCATGTACTCTCATAATCTGCCTCTCTGTGTATCTTTATCACTTACTACTCAGTATTTATTTGTGTTTCCAACAATTTAAAACTCAGCAATTAGACTCAATTAATGAATGACTTTGGGAAAAAAGGAAGAACAGAAGAAAGAACAAGAAAGAAAGAAAAAGAAAGAAAGGAAGGAAGGAAGGAATAAAGAAAGAAAGAAAAAGAAAGAAAGAAAGAAAAAAGAAAGAAAGAGAAAGAAAGAAGAAAGAAAGGAAGAAAGAAAGGAAGAAAGAAAGGATGAAAGAAAGAAAAAGAAAGAAAGAAAGAGTAGAGGGAGAGGGGAGGGAAGGAGGAAGGAAGGTAGGAAGGGAGGAAGGAAGGAGTGAATGAGTGAGTTGCTTTTAGGTCCTAACCTCTTTTAATCCGTGATATTATCAGGAGACAGAATTGCTAGAGAAAATCAGGCTGTTCATGTGTAAGACTTTAGTCTGAGGCCAAAAGTTAATGATGGAAATGTTCAGCTAAGTCCCCTCTAGGGCTTCAACGTCCTTTTGTCCAAACCCACCTTATCTCACATTTCTGACCATCCTCCTACTCTGTTCTTTCAAGTTATTCAAAATCTACATGGCACTTGGCCCTGACTGGTATAGTGATCCCTCCTGTCCTGCCTTCTGCTCCATCTTGATGGCTTCATACAGATCCCTGTTAACAGCTCCCATCTGATGCCAATGCCACCTGCTATGGTAGAAGAATATGTAACACAAAGTTTATTAAATTCACTAATGACATTCAGGCTATTTAGTTTGATAGTGACTTCTGTTCAAAAGGTACCCCTTCCATATGTCATGAGATGAAAAGGAAAATAATTCTTTCGTCTGTGAATGCCTATGTTGGCTGAAAAATGTTCAGCTTTTGAACTGCTTTTTTCTGAACAGGCTTTTAAACTGAAGAACGTTACTAGTTTCTAACAAAAAAACCTTTCTTCAATTCCTGCCATATAAATGAGGTCAAGTTTAAAGCCAATGATAAGTGCCTTCCCCCTTTTGTAGTTTTAACAATAGATAAGTTACGTAAATAATACAAAATATATTATGCATTTAGATAAATAATATATTTAAACATGCATGCCTTAAAATAATGATATACGTTTATTATAACAGTTTTCAATGTAGGTTCCCATAGATATATATTTGATTCTCACAAAAGCCAGTTAATTAGGCATGAAAGTTATTATTTCCATTTCATAGATATGAATGCGTATTGGAGACATTTACAAGTAACTTCCTGTAAACTTTTCCTGTTGTAAAATTGTAGACTTATTTTTAGAATGTAGTGCCTTTATATAATACCATGTTGATTTCCAAGCCTACAGCATAACAAATGAGAGTGCCAAATAACTTTTTCCTTTTATTTTTAATAGTAGACTTTAGTTTTTAGAGCAGCTTCAGGTTTACAGGAAAACTGAACAGAAAGTACAGAGAGTTTCCATATTACTCCTCTCCCCCTTTATTATTAACGTCTTGCATTGGTGTTGTATATATGCTATAATTAATTTACTTTCCCAAAGTCATTCAATAATATCAATTAATTATATCAATAATAATAATATTATTATTATTATTACTATTATTATTATTATTAACTAAAGGCTGTAGTTTACATTAGGGTTTACTCTTTGTGTTGTATAACTGCATGGGATTTGCCAAATGCAAGTGTCATGTATCTACCATTCCAGTGTCATACAGAATAATTTCTTTTTTCTAAAAATTCAGTTTGCTTTTTCCAGTTGTTATAATAAATAGCAACATTGGGCTGTAAGTGTGTGGGTGGGTGAATGTGTGTTTCTAAAACTCCCAAACCCCTGGCAACCATTGATCTTTATATTGTCTTTATAGTTTTGCCTTTTCAGAATGCCATATAGTTGGAATCATATAGTATACACCTTTTCTGATTGGCTTCTTTCACTTAGCAATACGCATTTAAGGTTCTTCATGTCTTTTTGTGGCTTGATAGCTTGTGTCTTTTTATTGCTGTTAATATTCTATTGTATAGATGCACCAAAGTTTTGTGTGTGTGGTTTTTTTTTAATCCATTCACTTGTTATTGAAAGACATCATGGTTACTTCCATGTTTTGGTAATTAGGAATAAAGCTGCTGTTAATATCTGTGTGCAGGGTTTTGTGTGAACATAAATTATCAACTCATTAGCAGCTCATTTGGGTATATATCAATGTGTGCAGTTGCTAGATTGCATGGAAAGAGTATGTTTAACTTTGTAAGATGTTGCCAAACTATTTCCAATAAGTCTGCACCTTCTTGCATTCCCACCAACAGTGAAAGAGTTTGCTTTTTGTGTTATATCTAAAAAGCCATTGCCAAATGCAAGGTTACCTAGATTTTCTTGTATATTATCTTCTACAAGTTTTAGAGTGTTGTGTTTTACATTTATTTATTTATTTATTTATTTGTTTAATATTTTTGAGAGAGAGAGCGAGAGTGGGGGTGAGAGGCAGAGGGAGAGAGAATCTTAAGTAGGCCTCCCACCCAGTGTGGAGCCCCATACAATGCTCAATCTCATGACCCTGAGATCTTGACCTGAGCCGAAATCAAGAGTCCAACACTTAACTGACTGAGCCTCCCGGGGACCCCTGTATTTTTCATTTAAGTCTATGGTTTTAATAATATATTTCCTTGACCAATTTAAATAATCAATAGGAATTTTTTAGTGTAGTGGCTAAAAAGGGTGTTTGGAGTTAGTCTTTCTGGGTTCTAATCTTGGGAGTACCAACTTACTTAGTGTGACCTTTTTATTATTTATTTATTTATTTATTTAATTTTTTAAGATTTTTTTATTTATTTGACAGAGAGAGACACACTGAGAGAGGGAACACAAGCAGGGGGAGTGGGAGAGGGAGAAGCAGCCTTCCTGCCGAGCAGGAAGCCCCATGCGGGGCTCAATGCCAGGACCCTGGGATCATGACCTGAGCTGAAGGCAGACGCTTAACGACGGAGCCACCCAGGCGCCCCCTAGTGTGACCTTTTTAGATTGCTTGAACGTTCTGTGTTTTCATTGAATAGATAGTAGAACTAATGATAGTGCCTACACTGTAAGGTAGGATTGTATAGGATAATATATTTAAAGTGTGTTAGAATACTTAGCAGACATAATAAATGATGATTAATCTTAATGATTGTGTTGTGCTGTAGCTTAATGATGCACTTGGGTACTACTGAGATTAGGGAGAATTTTGTCCACATTCTATATTGCTTTTGTCTCTTTTGTGTCAGTGTCTATTATATCTTACTATTGCCATGATCCTGACTGTGGCAGCAGTAACCAAACCCAATCACCTGTTTTGTTCTGAGTTTGGAAAACTCTATTAGAAATGTGTCTAAGAGAGAAATAAATTAGAAGTAAGTCATGAAGTCATTTTATTTTAATATAAAACGTAGAATATAGGTTTTGTGACATGTATTTTGCCCTTCAAATATTTTTTGTATTCTGAATGTTTATGTTCACTAGATAGTAGTGAATCTTTGCTTCTTAAGATTATGTCATTAGGGAGAGGGGAGAAAAAAATAGAGAGAGAAGAACTTCAACAACAACAAAGAAACAGCAAATGCTAAGTAAACTAGCACTAAAAATTCAAATACATATGTTAACTCCTTTATTATAATAAATAACGTCACCTAATTGCACAGAAGTAAACAATATGCTGGAAAAATATAAATATCACATGAGTAGTTATTCAACAAAACTATCATTATATTATTCTTTTATGATATTGTAGAGCTGTGTGTGTTAGTTATTGAAAAAGGCCCCCTCTGGAGTGCTGCCAGGTGCAGGTTAGCCTCTTACAAGCACTCCTCTCATTTAGACTGGGGTATCTCGCCATCATTTTGTATGTTACCATTCTCATGACCCCAGCAAAGCAAAATTGCTAAACTTGGGAAGACATTTATAAATAGGAAGCATAAAAATAGGTTATTCAATGGGTATACGGGAAATTTCTGTAGCTTCCTCTCCATTTTGCTGTGAACCTAAAACTGCTCTAAAAAATAAAGTCTATTTTAAAAAAATTGGTTTTTCTTTACAAAAAGCTAAATGTGTAATATAGAAACCTAGGAGCTCGAAGTAGCCATGTTTCCTCACACTGTCTGGGGAGCAGATGAAGTTGAGCCACAAAAAGAGACAAAAGAACAGAACAGACACACGAAGTGGAGCTCATATGAGAACTGGAGCATCCTGTTGGCCTACCTGATTCCACCAACTTCCAAAGGCCAAAGTACATTTTGTTCTAGACCTCAATTAGGCAACTCCATTAATAAAACATTCCCTTTTGCTTAATGTAGATACAGAGGCTTTGTTAATTGCAGCAATATATAAAAGACCCTGAATATAACTTGAGAAAATTAAGGGTGGTAGTATTAATGGGATGCTGTCTGGAAAGGGGAAACTGTACCATTGATGCAAGCTTCTTCTTGACTTCCCGATCCTGCCTAGTTTGACCTGAGATCCCTTCAGAATCTTTTCTTTTCTTTTTTCTTCTCTCTTTCCTTTTTTTCTTCTCTCTTTCCTTTTTTCCTTCCTTCCTTCCTTCCTTCCTTCCTTCCTTCCTTCCTTCCTTC
>NW_023270415.1:27924608-27957350 GCF_011800145.1 Mirounga leonina | reverse complement strand
TTCCTTCCTTCCTTCCTTCCTTCCTTCCTTCCTTCCTTCCTTCCTTCCTTCCTTCCTTCCTAAGTGGGAGTTCTCCTTATCTTTTATTTGTAGGTTTGAAGAATTCTAGACTTGAAATGTATGTAGACCACCAATACTCAACTTAATTATGCATCAGGATTTCTTCTGTCAGTTTTTAATCATAAAAATGTTCAGTTCCCACCCCTGTAGCTTTGACTCAATAGGTCTGTGGCAGGGTCTGGGAATCAATATTGTTATGAAACTAGAGAGCTGATTCAAATGTTACATTTGAGAAATGTTGCTCTAGACCAAATATTTCTACTCATAAAACTTCTTTTAATTTTGAAATTTCACTATGACCAAACCACGAGTATTTAAGTTTCCTATTAATTGAATCTCCACTATTTCTCATGAAGTACATTTCCATAATGATTTTTAATTCTTTCAGGTCATTTTCTCAGTTCAAATTTCATTTTTCTTCTTAGCTTTGACAACATAATATCTCATTTCAATAATTCACTACTAAACTAAGTATCTACAACTCACTACCTAGCTGAAAATTGCCATCCCTTCTTTGGTCTTTTCTCATTTTGTGTCTTTAATATCTATAATTAGGAACTTCTGAATTCCTGACTTTCCTATGCTCTATACATTGCTTCTGATTGTAGCTTTTATGGAGAAGGCCGTGAAACTCTACTGATTGTGACCAAGACAAAATCACATTACTTAATTAATGCTCAGCTCTTAGTGCTTCTTGGCAATTTTTGATGCCTCATTTCCCTCCTTATTGCATTCTCTGCTGCAACCATCTCAAACCTTCACTACTTCAATATTCCAAGCGGCATTTGACCTCAGCAGATGACTTCGACACTTTCTTTACTGAGACAGAAAAAAAAAAAAAAAAGAAATCAATCTGAGATTCCTTACTTTGCCTTACCTCTACCTCAAAATCTCTCTTTATCTTTAGTTTACATTTCCTTTTTAGTTCTTATCGCTTAAAAAGATCTGCTCCTTTTCTTTACCAAGACTAACCCCTAGATTTGTGCTCTTTATCTTATCTTTTCTGTCTCAGACTCTTATTACATCAATTATTCTCCTTGCCAGCATCTTTAATCTTTTGTTCTCTACTGGATTCCTCCCCTCTGCCTTCAAATATGTTTTGGTCTCCCCATCCTTGCACAAAAGAGGTTGCTCCATAAATATTTAATGAAGTGATATTGAATTGAATTGAACTTAATTCTTCAAGCTCACAGAGTTACTAGTGACAGAGCCAAAAAATTAAAATCCAGGATTCCTGATTTTAGTTCAATGTTCTTCCCAAAGATAAACATTTCTTGAAGGTATATTTTACATCTAAATATCTTCCAAAATCCAAATGTAGTGACTATATTTGTTGAAGTGTAAATGTTTAATCCACCAAAATATAATATTGTTTGTCTATTCCTCAGTAAATACTATTGATCCTAATACAGTATCTATTTGGTCATTAAAATCTCATGTTATACATTATACATGTAAATAATTAGTTACAGAATTGGAAACATATTAGTCATGTATGATAGATGAACTAATTTGAATGGCTTATTTTATTACATCATTTAAATACTGTTATAGGTTAATTTAATACCAAAGACTTTTTATTTATTACCAAATTGATTATTACTTAATAGCTTACCATGTTTATCTCTTGGAGATGCTTGAGAAACAGTCACTATTAATTTAAAATCAATTATAGTAGTTGAATAAAGAACTGTTATCCTTTTTTCCTGTCTAGAAAATAAAGTCTTAGGACCAAAACAATGCATCACTTTTTAGAATTGAAATCTATTCTGAGAAAAATGATGCCAGTCACACACATGCAGGAAAACCTCTGACCAGACATAATTCTATTATATTAATTTATTGGTTAACTCCTCTTGGGCTGCTGTAAACATAACAGGAGCCAGACTATGAATTGCAAAATACATTCACAGGACATAACCAGATGCCCAGTATTTCAATGTTACATAAAGGAGCATTCTCTTGAACATGAATCTCAACTTCTGGTTTCTTGTTTACATAAGACCATGATGCTTTTTTCTGAAATAATATAATTACATGATAACAAATTTTAAGTGGAAGCACTTATATGTAGTAGATATATGACCATATCTTCTCAAACTGAAGCTATAGATTCTGAATTTTGGTACCTACTTGGATAGATGTCTAGAGATAATAAGTAAGAGGACAAGATAATAAGTATAGTACATTTTTTTTTTAAGATTTTATTTATTTATTTGAGACAGAGAGAATGAGAGAGAGAGAGCACATGAGAGGGGGGAGGGTCAGAGGCAGGGAGCCCGATGCGGGACTCGATCCCGGGACTCCAGGATCATGACCTGAGCCGAAGGCAGTCGCTTAACCAACTGAGCCACCCAGGCGCCCCAGTATAGTACATTTTATTGATTTGACTACCTTTTGGTTTTGCACATTTCAAAACTGTACAAGAAAATAGTTTTAGGTCATATTCTCTAAAAAAAAAATGGTGTATATGATTTCCCTGACACCTGAAAACTTTCTGTCTAGATTGACTATAAAATTATAGTTTTCACATTTATATAAACAAACTCTATGTCCTTTCTAATTCTAAGCTTTTATTACACAGAATTTATAATAAAAGAATTTTAAAATATAAAGTTTAAGATGAATAAGAACTAAACTTGTATGTGTCTTAATATTGCACATGATATCTGCCCATGTATGTTTAGCATTAGTATTGACGCTTGATGTTTTTACCACTGCACCAGAATAGGGATGGGATAATTGTGAATGTTGCATATAACTTTGATATTAGAAGTGGATTATGAACAATGACTTGTACAAGACCACAATGGGTCTTAAGTGGTCTTAGCTAGGATCTTTGTATGTTCCAGCAAGTCATTTCTAATATTTTTATTTTGTCAAGAGGACAAGAAAGGTTTATATAGGAAATCCATTAATGGCAGTATATCAATCTTTGCAAAATGTATTATTAGAAATATGTATTAATTTTATTCTATTTCTATCATTAAAATAATGATCCTAGATAACGTTCCCATAATAAAAGCTTTGGCTTTATGGGAACATTTATTTCCTCCATCATCAGTGTCACCCTGCTAATGTTTACATCCTGTTTAGAAGGAAGGAGGAAGATAAGAATGCCATTTTACCCTTTGTTTGGCATTGTTGAGCCTACTGCTTACAGGATGAATGTCTTTAAGTATCTTCTAATCAGCACTTCCCAATCAGATGTAGAGAAAGAATGGGAGTTGATTGGGGGAGAGCAATATATCCTCAGAGAATCTGGGATATTTTCCTTTAGGTTATATTATTTTGTTAAAGTTTTTAAACTTTATTCAACAATTATTTTAAATACATTGGGAATGATTATTCTTTCCTCTCGCTTGTCATGGTCCCTTTATATCATAAGAGGTCTTAAGATCTTCATCATTATAATATAATTTTTATATTAGATACTTTTTTTATAATAAAGATATTTTACATTTTAAGAAAGGTCCTAGATATTTTGGAAATATCAGTACAACATTATATGTGTCTTCTTTGGTTGTTCAGTTTCTTGATTTGCACTATTTCAGGCATTACAAATAAAGAATATGAGAAAATATCTCTCATCACTCAGCTCCTTGTTTTCTCATGCTTTAGTAACACTGGCCTAATTTTTTTCTTAACTTGTGAAGCCACTTTCTATCTCATGGCCTTTTTACTTGTTATTCTCTTTGTGGAACTACACTTCTGCCACTGACTCTCAAGGTCTGATTTTTGTTCAAGATTCTCTTCCTTAGTAAAGAATTATCTGATTACTCTTTCTAACGTTGCCTTCCCAGCCCACTCTATCTTTGTGACACTTATCAATATCTGACTTTTTTTTATTTATTTGCTTATTGTCTTTCTTTTCTACTAGAATGTGAAATCCATAAGGTAAAGCCATTGCCTCTTGTTCACTGCTCTGTTTGAATTGCCTGGAATATCTATGGCTGGTACATTTTTGATATTCAAAATTTTTCTGACAATAAATAACTGGATGAATGAATGAATCAATCAATGAATTAATATGTGGTATCTTGCCTCAAGTGACTCACTGTCTAATGAGGCTGTCAATTACTATTACCTAAATATATTGTGAATATCACATTTATTTATTAAAGTTACCATCTCCATCTTCTGAAAATGATTACCAGCTTCAATTGCTTCCACTGAAACTGGGATAAGGCAATAACATTATATGCCTTAAATGAACATCAGCATTTCATAATCTTACAAATACTAATATAAACTTAAAAAACATGTTAGAAGGAAAAATAGTTTATTAAAATTTTATTGGTTGATATTCTTTAATCTGATTCTCTTATTTTTATTCAGCTTTTATACATGAAAATACAGTGATTCACATGGTTACACAAAGAAGGTAAGCAATTGGTAAAGGATGAAGCCAATCTGGAGCCGAAAACATCATTAAAAAATTTCTCCTTAACATCATCAATCATGGATATCATAGCAGATAAATAAATTAGAGTGTTCCTACTGGTGCAATTGCCTTATGTATCCCAAAATTCAAGTTTAAAAAATAAGTTGTCAATTTCAAATGTGTAGTTTAGTCCCTTTCACATAATAGGAACTTAATGTATGCTTTTAAAGAAAACAAAATAGTGTATTAAAACTTATGGAGTCACTTATGGAAATCTAATGAAATTATCATTGGCCTTGTTAAACAGCTAGGGCAATATTGCCCAATAGAACTTTCTGTGTTGTCGGAAATGTTCAATAATCTGTGCTGTCCAGTATGGTAGCCACTAACCATGTGTTGCTCTTGAGGACTTTGAAGGTGGCCAATATGGCTGAGGAACTGATTTTAAAATTTTATTTAATTTTAGCAACTTTAAGTATAAATTCTGGTATGTGGCTAGTGGCTACTATTTTGGAGATTGTCTTGTTGATTGTGAAAGATAATAATTTCTAACAGATTAAGTAGTATCTATTTACGGAGATCCCAGTTGTCACAGCGTTCTGGATGTGAACAACTTAGATTTTAATCTGAATCTTTCAGCTTTTTATCCTGCTAAGGTCCATAGTATATTTGGCTTATACATAGCATTCTACTGTTACACATTTCTTATAAATTCTAGATATGATACCCAATAAATTTCCTCCCAGATATAATTCTGTGATATTTGAAAAGGTAATGTGAAAACTCAGCCACTTAATGGATAATTATTGTGATTTCTTTTTTTTTTAAGATTTTATTTATTTATTTGAGAGAGAGAGAATGAGAGAGAGCACATGAGAGGGGGGAGGGTCAGAGGGAGAAGCAGACTCCCCGCTGAGCAGGGAGCCCGATGCGGGACTCGATCCCAGGACCCTGAGATCATGACCTGAGCCGAAGGCAGACGCTCAACAACTGAGCCACCTAGGTGCCCAGAATCTGCCATTTTAAAATAACAAGAATACACTTGCTAACTCTACTGAGATGTCAGTTCTTTTAATAGGTACATTAGTCAAGTAAATTATGATTTTGAAGAAAAACAGTCACCTTTTAAGTGCGAACTATGATTCACATTACAAAAATACATAAAATAAGACTTGTTTTTATTTCCAAAAGTCCACATATAGAAGATTACAGAGGTGATGTAAGCTCCATAAGTCTTTTTTTTTTTTTTTTTAATAGAATGTTATGGGGAAAATGGTGGAGCAGTAGAAAGAGTCAGAAACAAGGATGCTTGAATTTTCTGGTTTGTGTCATTTTTACCTTAACATATTTTTCTGCATGTTCATTTCCTTTGTGTGCTTTTCTTTCTTAAAGAATAAAAGAAAATCTGCCTCATGAAAATGCAGGAGAGTCATCCCACATAAAGACCATCTTTAAAATGCGCATTATTTATTTGACAGACTGTAATGGCTGTTTCAGGGATATTATGGGCTGTCACGTGAATATGTATTTTAGAATGAATACTACAGTACAAATACTGTGCTTGCACAATGCACATCAAAAATATAACCTAATGAAATCTCTTTTGAAGATTAGGCAATGTATAAGGATATCCTGGAAATGGAAAACCCAGTTGAGTTAAAATAGGAAAAGACCTTATAACCCTAAATGATACATAGATCAACTTCTTTGGGAGGTGAGGGAATAGGAAAGGAAAACAAAACAAAATATAACCAAATCTTGAATGATAATTATACTTTTAGCTCTTGGTTTTGACATCAAGTAAACTAGAGCTATTTGAAATTTTATATTTGGTTGATACTGATAAATCATGAGTGTTGTAGAATTATATTGTATTTGTAAAATTTCAGGCCATTATCACACTCAAGATTATTAATAAGTTAGAAGATTCAATGAGGGAAAGATTATTTCGGGTTAGAATAAAATAATTCAGGCACTCATCCAACACACTTTGTGTAACTCTAATTCCCGTGGTTCTGTACTAAGTTCAGTAGCAGATACAAGATGCAGTAAATATCAGTCCTTACCTGAAAGAGCTTGGCGACAAGAGGGAAGCTATAACATGATATAGCTTACTACAACACCAGGCTAAAAACAGTAAAGGATGTAAAAAGCATATAGATAAGGTGCTTCCACAGTCTTTTAGGAAAAAATAAATAAAAAGAACAATGTGGTATATCTAGAATAAAGACAGGTGAATGTCTTTCATGTTAGAGTTGCATTTCATCAATAATTATGACTTGGACTCAGAGTCACTTTTACCTACATTCTTACTGAGTGTTACATACATTTCTTTAATGTTTAATAAGTTGTTTTGTTTGTTTGTTTGCTTGAGAACATGCAAGGATATACTCCATAAATGTTGCTACGCTTCAAATTATTTCAGAGATTTATCAGGGTTTTCTAGTTAAGGTTACTCTAATAAATCTACAAAATAAATATAATACATAAATTTCAAATAAACCATTGGTTTTAATTTTAATAGTTACCTTATGTCTTAATTTTAATCTTTCTCCTTTTCTCCCTTTATTTAATCCTAAAGATTGTCCAAATAGAGTTCTTTTGCTGATATGTGGATGATTCTGCCAAAGCTCCTTTGTTTCTAAAGTTCTTTAACAAAACAAAATTTCTCTGTAGTATATCTTCACTGATCTCCAGAAGAATTCACAGAACTCAGAATAAGGACATGAAATTAAAGACAGCAAAATCTGGCACAATTACCCAAATTATTGATATTAAGCTATTTTTTATGCACTTAATATGTGCTATGCATTCATTTAGATTGGCTTTGTCCATTTGAACTGTAATGTGATTCATGTATATATTTTTAAGTTCCCTAGTAGTCACATTAAAACAATAAAAAAGATAAAAACGCAAACCTAATTTTAATAACACATTTCCAATATATTATCATTTCAATATGTATTTATTAATAAGCTATTTTATATTCTTTATTTTCACACTAGGTCTATGAAATCTGATGTATGTTTTATACTTACAGCACATCTCAATTCTGACTAGTCACATTTTTTTGGAGGTTTATTTATTTATTTTAGAGAGACAGAGAGCATGGGGTGACGGGCAGAGGGAGGGGGGAAAGAGTCTCAAGAGACTCTGTGCTGAGCATGGAGCCCGTTATGGGGCCTGATCTCAAGACCCTGAGATCACGACCTGGGCCAAAACCAACAGTGAACACTTAACCGACTGTGCCACCCAGGTGCCCCTGACTAGTCACATTTTAAGTGCTCAATAGCTTCATGAGGCTAATGGTTACCCTACTGAGCAGCGCTGGTCTAGTATTTTCAGGTATGTTATTTAATTTTCACAACCATATTGTGAAGTCACTATCATTAATCCCCTTTTGCAAATGAGAAGACTGTAATTCAGAAATTGTGACTTCATAACAACTGATAAGTGTAGGAATGAAACTTGAATTCTATTCTATTATAATCTTTCTCATAACTTCCGTTATAGAGATTTTTAAATGAAGTTAAGAATTTGGGGATTTGAACTTCCAGTTAATAGTTCGTAAACTAAATTGTGCTCTTCCTAGAATTTTTCTAGACGATAAAGGACTTTTAAAAGTTACACTCACAAAATACCTTTCAAAGGTAGACAAAACTGAAAACAACTCCCTATTTCATAGCCTTTATTGACTTCCGATTTGTTCCATTTCGAAGCATAAACAGCATATAATTGAAATTACTCCTTTGACTATGTAACCTTTCCTGGGGCTCTATTAAAGACACAAGCCTGTTTACTGTTATATTCTTTTTTTCTACGATTTGTGATTTTTCAAATTACAATGTGAAACTTCTTTGTTCGCTAAGACTCTGCTTGATTTAGTTGTTTCCAATATTTTGGTGGTTGCTTGAAATTTCTTATTTATGTGGTTCTTTTCATCTTTAAGTGAAGACTCAAAAGCTGATTATGAAATATGGTGAAAACTCATTTTCACTCCATAGTAAAAATCTAATAAGAGAAAATGGACCAGCATTCAGCACAGAGACTTGGGCAGGTGTATTAAGAGGATTTTATTGTCAAAAACAAGTGTCTAACCCCAGGAAGTCTTTGTGACATTGTGGATTCTCCTTTGAAATTCCATTTAAACAAAAAGTTCGAACATTTCTAAAAGGCTTATTCTATGCTACACTTGTAAAAAACACAAGAATATGTTTAGAAGAAAAGAATACATTTTCTGTTTCCTAAGAACTTAGTATAGAACGGATGACAGATACAACTGATTTATTAGGGAAAATAAACCCTAAGAGAAGACTAAAGTTGTAAATTTTAAATAGAGTATTTTAGGAATATAAGGAAGATGCAAATGAATTCTGATGAGATGAATTTGGGAATCAGGGAGCAAGTCGGGGGTTGTGGAGAGTGGATCTGGAAAGGCAAATGCGAGACATCCTATGCAGGTAGCAAGTTAAACCACCTCTATTAAAATATATAATATTTGCCAAATATTTAAATGACAAAGTCTTCTTAATTCAGTTGTCCTCAGGTAGGGGAGGTAAACTCTTTGAAGCCTTAGATCTTCCTATATTTTAACTCTATACATATTCTTTTCATAGCCTCTTTTGGGTTATTAATGTTGTTGCTCCTATTCCTTAGTCATTTAACAAAAATTTAAAACAAACAAACAAAACCAAGAAAATGGTGGAAATTCTTCTATCGTTGTTTTATTTTGAATGAAATTCTTTCTGCAGTTAGTTATGAAGTCGCTTACAATCAGCACTCAGAATGGTTGGATTGCATGAAGTAGAGCCATCTTCCTGAATACAAGTCTGATCTCATAGACTGCAGATATTTATTTTCCTTGTCTTTTTTTCTTTGGTTAGTGTTTTTATTTTTTCTTTTGTCTTTTTGGCTGCCCATGCTCTGTTTCTATTCCTTTGTCAATTTTCCTATTATTGGAACTACCTCTTCTCATTCCAGTGTCTTATGGTCAGTCTATAATTAGGGGCATTGTTAAGGAGATGGCATGAAAGACAAAGTAGATCAATTAGATGCTCCCTCCTTAAACTCAGAACTTGATCAGAGACAGTGAGAAACTGAACATGTTTGAAGTTTGACTCTTTCCAGGCAGTGGCACATGATTTCTACTGTTCCATCCATGAGACCACTATGCCAAGTCCTGCTTCTAAGAA
Source organism: Mirounga leonina (assembly GCF_011800145.1). Classification (NCBI taxonomy): domain Eukaryota; kingdom Metazoa; phylum Chordata; class Mammalia; order Carnivora; family Phocidae; genus Mirounga; species Mirounga leonina. Next base: position 27,947,714 of record NW_023270415.1, on the reverse strand, counting down.
CCTTTTTCTCAGTGCACCACGTTTTAGTCAACTATGCAATCATTTGATTTTCTTTTTAAAATCACTTTTGGGGTACCTGGGTGGCTCAGTCAGTTAAACGTCTGACTCTTGATTTCAGCTCAGGTCATGAACTCAGAGTTGTGAGATCGAGTCCATGTCGGTCTCCATGTAAGATTTTTCTCTCTCTCCCTCTCTGTCTGTCCCTCCCCCCAAATAATAATAAAATAAAATAACTTTTGCTTAATTTAGTCAGAGATAATATCTAGTGCTTTCAATCCAAAGGACACTAATTGATGTACTAATCAAGTTAACAAAAATGGTTGAAATTCCTTTTTTTTTTTTTAAGATTTTATTTATTTATTTGACAGAGAAAGACACAGCGAGAGAGGGAACACAAATGGGGAGTGGGAGAGGGAGAAGCAGACTCCCTGCCGAGCAGGGAGCCCGATGCGGGACTCAATCCAGGAACTCCAGGATCATGACCTGAGCCGAAGGCAGTCGCTTAACCAACTGAGCCACCCAGGCGCCCAAATGGTTGAAATTCTTGCCTTGAGTCCTGGAAAAGCTTTTGTCTTCTATAAAATGGGGATATTAATATCTACTTGAAAGTTACTTGGGATTATTAAATGAAATAATGATATAAAGTGCTTATTCAGAGCAGGTGCTCAGAAGAGATGCTGAATATGCATATAGAAATTATTACCCAATGTAAGTTTCTGTGTGTGTATTCTCTACATCATTACACACATGAACCTCTCAAACCCTTAATACATACAATTCTTTTTCTATCACTGAAGGAAGATAGCTCCAAGCTTAGGGAATAATATACCTCTTCTTTTTATCAAATGCTAGAATTATATGCTTGGGTTTAGAAATTGTCTAGTGGTGAATGTATATATGAACAACAACAAAAATCATTCAACCAGAGCTAGTTGTTGATAATAAAAACAGTATTTAAGGCCTTATGATAGATACAAAAAATATATATTATATATATTTTGCAGTATTTTTCCTATATTCAAGCCCACCACAGGGCCTTAAATATATATTTGTATATTCAGACATATTATACACCTACACACATATTTGCATAGCTTACTATATATATACATGTATATACACACATACACCCCCAAACCCATCATATACATACATACACATATATACATACACTTATATATAACCTAATAGATGTGTGTATATATATGTCTATAAAAATGTATATGTATATATATGTATGTGTGTTTAGTAAGTATTGAGATTTTCCATCACTTTGTCAATTTCAGAATTTTCTAGAGTTGTTGCAAAAGTGGCACACTTCGTAGGCTCTAAATGTTCATAGTAGATTTTCCGGGCCATGTATTTCACTTGGTTTAGCATAGTCATGGGTGCTATTTTCTTGAAGTAGGAGATGAGTGGTAGAAGTCTTCCAAGGCTCCAATTAAATTATTTGTATCTGACGGCTATAAACCTGGTGCTAATTGGTATATGATTTTTACCATAATAAGTGTTTTAATGATCTAATGCACTTGGCTGGTTTTGTAGACCATTTCTTAGCTACATATTTCAGAAAAGATTTTAGAACGCACAGAAAAGCAAAATGTAAAAAAGGTTCTTTTTGAGGACTTCGATTATATGTATGCACAGTGTCTAATTAGGGGTTATTTTAGAAGGTTTTTATTGTGGTCTAACATGGGGTGCTAGGTCCTGAGCTGTTGCTTCAAACATGACTGTGTAAAACTGTTAAGAGAAAAGGAATCTATAGGCCATCATCAACCAGACTTAATTGTTTATAGAATCTGTTAACCACAGGTTGGGTTTGTTAAATTTTAGGATTTATACATATTTGAGAAGATTCGTTTTCCAGTTTGAAAAGCACAGCTTTAGGGAATATCGCATGGACATTTTTCACCCCTGGCTGAAGGAAGCAATGTTTTCTGGGATTATGTTGGTCATATCCATACAAATTGTGGCAAAAATATTATCTCTCCTTCACTATATTTCTAAAAACTGATTATCCAGCTAGATTATGAAATCTAGCTGAATCTAGCAGTAGAAAAATATTGAAATTTTAACATCAAACAAAACGTGCTTAGTTTTAGTTAGAATAACAGAGAAATAGCAAGAATCAATCAATCAATCAATGCTGTTAGATTGCTCCTGAAGCATTTGTCTGCAAGCTCAGATTATATTTAAAGGAAACTATGGATATACCAATGAAACATGAAGTTATAAAGTACACGAACTTGAAGAACAGAACAACATGCACAATTCATTCATTTTTGCCATTCATGCTATACAGTGTCAATTGCTAAATTTTATCAAACCTTGAGCTCCTAGAAGCCATATTTTTTTTGGTCAATTTATCCAGCATGTGGTGCAGTAGATCACAACTCTTAGCACTAGCTGTTGTCATACCCTGAATTTTTTTCCCCAGTATTTAATAGGAAATAATATAAAGTAATCAAACAGAAGTGTTTTAAGTGATAAGAATTTTAACGAGACACTGAAGAGTGTAGTAATCAGATTTTCCATTAAAGAATATTCTTTGGAGAAAAACTGGAAATGCTAAGTCTTGCGGGAATATTACATAAAGCAATCTATAGGGAGAGATTACAAATGTCTTGACTTCCTAAGAAAATTACAGAAGGAAATAAAACAAAAATGGCTTTGATACACTGTATATAATGATTTACCTTAGAAATCACACACACACACACACAGCAATTTAAATACTATACCCTATTTGATATATGTCATTTAAAAAAATTTTGTACAAACTATGTCGTGCTCAAAAAATTTGTGTGATTAATGCATTGATTTAACTTCCCAATGCAGACTGCTGCTAGGCAGATTCTGATATTATTTATTTTTATTAGTTTATAATATGTCAATTTTTCTTGCTTATCTGTCAACTCCCAGAAAAATACATAAATCAAAAATGTAGCAATGTGGACACTAACAAGGCATAATTATTGTAGGGTCTGTCCTCCTTTAAAGAAAAAATACAATTACGTACCAGAATGCTGCTGGGATTAGGTCAGAATTTGCATAATACTGACTCATATTTTCTTAACAATTTTAACATCAGACAATAGCTTTTGCAAATCTATAATCCCTTATTATTTTCCAGCTTTATGTTTTGGAGTCTAATAAAGAGTTCAGTCAAAACAAGATAATTATTAGAATCTAACCATAGAAAACTTTAATTACTCAGTGGCATGTTTTTAAGATTAGGTCAGGTTTTTTATGAATTTTATATAAAGTAACACAAGGCAATTAAGCTTGCCTAAAGGTAATTTTTTACAGCTAAATTTATTCATTTTTCTACAGATAAATATTTAATAGAAAATACTTCAATCATTGTATAAGCGTAAGAAAAAATTCCTACTTCAGCATAATCTCTAACCAGCAGTTCTAAGACTGTAGTTATTAAGCAGTTAGAGGGCTAACAGGAGATGATGAAAATTTGGAAAATGTTAACTGCTATAAAATAATAGCTGCTAATGTGGAGGATTATGAAACACCCAGTAGCAGAATAAGTAACAAATAGATCCTTTCTGAAGTCCTGAAGGCTGGGGGTGGGATCCGGGGTTAAGTAACCGTGATATATTTATAGAGGGCAAGGGATCACCATAAAATAAAGCAGCAAATAGTAAAGAAGTCAATGTAAAAGAGAGGCCGGGGATTTAGGGTATAGAGATCATAAATTTTCATCGATATAAACAGCCTGTGTACCTCAGGAGTTGAGGTTTAGCTATAATTTCAGGTCTGACCTATAGGCCTTTTGTGTTCACAGTGCATGCACGATCAAGATGCCATCTAAGGAGGTGTAAAAAAAAGGGGGAAAGAAAGAAAGAAGAAAAAATGTTTCAGATCTGTGTGATTTACTCATTTAATCATCCTCAAATCCATCCCTAACACAAGAGCACAGTAGTTGAGAAGATTTTATTGTCTCACTAAATTACATTTAATTCTTACCCTAGCATATCCTATAAACAAGAAAAGTGAATGACGTTTCTTCTACCATGTTCTACCAGAGGAAAATTGTCAAATTTTTATGCACGGCTTCTCAGAAGTTCATTTTCCCTTTCTTATATAGCTCAGACTTCCACATTTACATGTTTTAATTTCAAATATGTATTTTAAGACCCACTTAAAACATAGTAGATTTAAAAAAAGCCTTAGTGATTAAATGAGCTTGTTTAATGGTTTAACAGAAGCCATAAAAGCAAGCAAATCAACATGAAAGAACTATTAAGTATTTAGCTTTTTAAAAGAATTATCCTGAAATAGATTACTGAGTTGTTAAAAAAAATAAGTAAGCTACATGAAAATCCCATCTTCTTATTCAGGGACATTGATTTTAATATATGTAGGCACTAAAATAAGCTTTCTGTTTTAAATTGCCACTTAATGAACAAATTATATTACTGCATTTGTGTGTTTGTGTAATATGTGCCTCTATATACGTGATGTCTATTTCTCTTTCTATATGTATGCAGCAGAGCATGACTTTTAGCACTGGTGTGCATTGTATATATTACAGAGAGAGAGAATGAGAGGTTGATAAAAAAAAATATATATATATATATATATATATACACATATATATATACAGGGAGAGAGAGAATGAGAGAGTCTTTATATAGGTCACACACTGTGTTTTGGGGTTAGAGAATGTACTATATACACACACAGTTACTACTAGGTTAGAACAGTCAGAAGTTAACATAAAGTTAAGTAAATGATATATGAATAGTGTTTATTTTTTTATTGTGAATAGTTTATTCCATATTTTTTAATTAAGATCTCAGAAAATACACCTCCAAAACAGTCAGTCAAGCATTAATATTAACCTTAAAGGAGTAGGTATTTTTTTTCTAAATATTTCATGGGATCAGCTGTATTTCCATCTTAACACACAAAAAAATATGGAGATTTGTTTCATCTCTTTATGCCATTGTAAGAAATAAAATGCATCAGATGAGTTTGGACTTTCAAATAACAAAATCTGTCAAAAGCGCTCTCAAGGCCCACCTTCGTCGGCCCTTAAGGACAGGGCTCTTTTCTTCATCCACTAGGTTGCACTGTTGTACAGAAAAACAAAGTGTGCGTGTGTCCCGCCGCACAAGAATAGGGAGCAGCGCGCTGTGAGGAGCCTCATAAATACTGTTACTCCGGTTTCACTAACTACAGAAAGAGATCAAGACAGAAAGACTGGCATTTGGACATGTTTTCTTTTTCCTCAAAGCCAGAGCCAGTGTCCTGGATTTTGTGTGGAGTTTCTTTGAAGATAGACAAAAGATACTAAATTTTTATTTTTGGTAGTAAGGGAAAGGGTGTGAATGAAAGATTGGATGGCTGGGAAAGAATGTTGGTCAACACTTTTCAAATTAAGATGTAGAGGACTATTAAATATTTCGGTAGTTGTTGACCCTTCTAGAAAGTGGCAAAACTATTTTTCATAACTTTTCCTCTGAAGCCACGCATTGTTTAAATATAAAATTCCATAAAGGTAAACTATATGCTTTCCTATTGGTGTCACCATGTGATGGTTAATGATTATGTTTGAGTAACTAAGTATGTCTGTATCACTTAATCGTTTTTCCTCTACGGCATCATCCAAACTACTCATCTCTTTGTATGATGAGCAAATAAACAAACAGAAGCAGATTTCCCTTTCCTTTATTGGTATTATCCAAACCATGCTAAGAGAACATTTGTAGGATTACCCTTGTATCTGCTAGCATATTTCCCTGTCTACATATAGGCTGTACTTTATCAAGGAAATTACTTACAGAGAATCAAGTAGGGGGACGTTAGAAAAGCTATTCCTTTAGTTCTGGTGTAAATCACTGGGAATTTTTGCTTCATGGATTAGCACCTCTTGTATCCTTCATCTCTTCAGGGCAGTAAGCTGAGACAATCATAATGAAGACCAGAGCTATTGGCTACCACCACCACAACACTTTTAGGGGGAATAGGTCATCAAAAAGACCTGAGTCTGGAACTGGTTATTTCAGTTGTATTGATAGAAGATTCACATTTGGTGACTGTCCTACTTCAAGGTTTTGACTATTTCACTAACAACTTCTAGCCTATCTAATTTCTTACTGTGTTATGAATTTGACAATGAAGATCTGATAAACTTTTGGTCCAAAGGATAGGAGAGAAAAACAAATCCCGGGAATTATGCAAGCATATATTAATGTGTATTAATTCATAGATGGCACACATTTTATTTTATTTTATTTTTTTTAAAGATTTTATTTATTTGACAGAGAGAGCACAAGCAGAGGGAGAGGGAGAAGCAGGCTCCCCACTGAGCAGGGAGCCCAATGTGGGACTCGATCCCAGGACCCTGAGATCATGACCTGAGCCGAAGGCAGACGCTTAACGACTGAGCCACCCAGGCGTCCTGGCACACGTTTTAGAGAAGGAATTATGTTTATGAAAAATAAGGTATCTCCTTTGTTAGAATAAGGGTCTTTTGGGATCTGCATGTTTGAAATGTTCTCCAAGAGGCTATTTTCTCTAGGCTACTGCCTTCAGATAAGGCTTCACCCATACCTGTTGCAGGCACAGAGATTTTATTCAGTACTTAACGACTACCAGGAAGTGAATCTTTACAGCTTTATTTCAATGTCACCGTTTCCCTTCAAAGTCAAACTATGTTTTACGTATTATAGTTGGTCTGCTTTTTTTCCAACTGTGACCCAGAGAAATGGGAGTTAAAATTTCCTACATATCTGATAATTGTTTATATTTCTATTTAGTTTTTTTCCTTTTTCAAATATGCCAATTTGTTTAGCCTGTCTTTGAAGGTGCTGGTGTTTGACAATACATTTGAAAAATATCAGCATGGCAACTGAAATGTGATTGGTGTTCAATAAATATTGAATGGAAAAATATATGTATTTGCTAGGTAGCTACTATTTACTGAGCCCTCACTATAGGTTAGTTGCACTGGTCAGTGTTTTATACGTATTATATCATATGATCCATATCATCAATGGGATGAAGTGTGCATTATTCCTACTGTGACATATAAAAAAGGCTTACAATGCTTAAGACACTTTCCAAATTAGTGAAAAATAGATTTAGGATTTGAATTCAAATCTGGTGTGTCTGCTTCCACTATTTTGGAAAAATAATACTTTTTATTTAGAATTTTCTACAAATCCAGGCTCAATAAACCAATAAACATGCATTTATTGAACATTAACTCTTTCCCTATATATATATATATATATATATATACCCAGATCTAATGAGATTACAAAAACTAGAAAGCAAATTGCTAACCTTGAGACATACTTGATGGAGTTGGGAAGAGAGATAAACTGTACAGACAGAGAGGATCTGAAAGCAATAAGAAATTAGGTACTATATCATATGGTATGCTCAAGTCTTTTTGACATTCAGAGAAGAGACAATCATTGTTGGACAGCAATTTATTAACAATGATTTCAGGATACAAACCATTCATTCAGCAAGTATCTAGAATCCATCTGCCAAGTACTGGCTAGGTATTATAGTAAAGAGCTTTAAATTCAGATACAAAGCATTTAAAGCAGATAGAAATAAAGATTCTGGAGTAGGGCCAAAGAGAATAAAGAAGAATAAAGACAGGAAGCATTAAACTGAGACATAGCTCCTAAAGAAGTGGTGATTGTAATCTGAAGCATGACAAAAAAATAGTTTTGTTTTGCCTGTTGAGGTCTTTGACAGAAAGCTGGGAAGAAAAGTTAAAATTTATCCAATCAGTAGCTATGTCATACTGAAGATTCCTAGGAAGGAAAATTTAAGGGGTGCTCTTAGAAATATTTGTTGCTGTATGGGATGGATTCCTAAGTTTGAACATGGGAGTAAGGTCAAGCGGTTCTTTAATTTTTTGAAAGCATAGAATGCTTCTTGGGTATTCATGAATTATTACTGATACACTTTAAAATCATATCTGATTATGTAGGATTATTCCTTTGTAAGACAGAATGCTATTAATCACCATTATATTAGTACCTCACAGAGTGCCTGGAACATAATTCATGTGCACTAAACACTTGTGTGATTGAAATTAATTTGGGTTTCTCACAGATCTATCCATACTTTAAAATTGTCAAGTGAATCCAAATATATCAACATGAAGCAAATGTTTCCTGATCAGTATATATTTTCTTCTTTATCTGAAGTATTGATTGCTTTGTGTTACTAATTTGATCCATATTACTCAATTGGGTAAAATTTGTGGTAAAAGCATGTATTTGCAGAAATATATATATATATATAATATATTGATATACATATACATATGATATATACAACTTATACTTGTATGCATAAATCTGTGAATTTTATTTTTTTTATGAAAGAAGGACAGCTAATTTTTCTGGTATCTAAGATAGTGTTTTAATTTAAACATCTACTAAATACACAGTGGATATAAATACCAGCTGTATAAAATATGGTAGACATATTAGATTTTGGCATTTGGATAGAGGAAGACAACATCTGAAAATACAGGTATGAATTTTGCATCAGTCTCAGAAGATGGTGCACCACAGTAATACCAACTACATTTACAAATGCACATGTGTGTTGGCAAATATGAAATATAAATCTGTTAGAGTCAGTACAAATTTCTGAGAATTGTTCATTATTCAGCATGGACTCGAAATCATATTTTTATTTCTTCCAATATAAAGTGGATATTAAGGACCATCTTCTATTGAAGGGAGAGGTGAGTCAACTTGTCCATTTGAAATAAAAGGAGAGTGGACAAATCCAAGAAGGAAAATTTAGAGAATACACAATTCATACTGTTTTCTTCTTTTTTTAAAGTTGGTTAATGATTCCACTTGGTGCATTGGACTATTGTTATTGATTTAATTGCTTTTTGCAAAATTCATAAGAAAGATTGATTTTAAATAAGTATGGAAGTTTGGTTAAATTTCAGATGTTTCTCCACCCTTGTAGAGCTCTAGAAATTTAAAAAGGTGACAAAAGAGAAAGATAGTGGTTAGGTAATTTGAACGAGGCTTTAAATATTAGTCATTATTTTTTCAGGTTCTTCAAGTAAGAACTTTTTTTTTTTCACATTTTATCTTTGTGTGGAGACATTTGCTCTTTCTGAATCCCTACATATTCTGTCTTCCTCAATTAACACCACTAAGCTCCTACTTATTCAGGAAATATTTTATTTCATTTTTAATTTGCTAACTTAATGGCAGATTCTGCCAGGGTATTCTTGGCTGCTGAGACCTAGTCTTAAACACTTGATGAACACAATAAGTACATTAACAGAAGGGTCTTGTGCTCCCTACAGAGATGTTACATGTTCTGTAGACAATCAATATAAAGTATAAAAACAATTAACTTTGGCAAATACAATTCACTTATATGTACTTGTTCGATAGACACATCATGGGACTGTGGCAGGTAAAGGTACATGGTGAACTAGTCCTGTAGTACTGACTCTGCTCTTCCATGTCAATTTAGTACATAACCAGAGGAAATATATTTTAAAAAGGAAAACTTTCCTCATGAAGCACATAGCTACTGTTAATCGATTGACACTAGATCTAGACACACACATACATTTAACACACTTCTATTTGGAATGTGAAATCAAAGTAAAATATAAATCAAATTATCCTTCAGAAAACTGCATATTTTAATGTACCGTGTTACACATTTATTGCACTTATTGACAAGGGTGATGTTCCTTCTTCCTTCAAAATCCTGACCCTGCATCTTTCTGCTCACCCTTCCCCCTTTATCATCCTTCTCCCTGATTCTCCCCCTTGACCTTCCAAGTGTAATTTCCCGTGGCTAAAGCTACTTTATATTTATTATAATAACTCTCACTCTCACTCTCTCTTTCAATCTCTTTTAGTAGGAACAATAAGCTGACTGATGGCTAGAAAATTAGCTCAGGAAACTCTCTTTTTCTCTCTCTCTTCACACATACTCTTTCCTCACTTTCCTTGTTAGACTAGTGAACACATTTAACCTGTGACTCTATCACATGCTTATCATTAGGCCAGCACATTTTACTCCATTTCTACTCAAACACATCTATAGGATGTGACTGAGGTTTCTCATTAGAATTCCAGGGGTGAGAGTGTGTATAAAGTCTTGTGCATATTATGCATACAAAGTCACTAGTCAAAATATTTCAGTTATCTCATTTTCTTTAACCCCTCCCTCCTCTAAACAGAGAAACATGTTTAAGTTACCTTTCCTAGGATTCTAAGAAAATTAAATCATTTTAACTTCTTTCTTGTGTTTCCTGAGGGGGGGAATATGGTCCTTTTTATTAAGGAAATCACAACTATAAAAATGATAAATATTAACAATAGGAGACAAGTAATGGCAACAGAAAATAGAAATAGAATTTTTAAGCATGAAATGGTATATTGGTCATACACCAAAACCACACAGAAATAAATCATGGCTAAAATGTTAAACTTCATGTTACAAATATCATGCTTGTTGTTTATAAGTTCAGATGCTACAGTCTTCAAGGCAATAAGCAATATGGAGAATATCATGATTTTACTTAGTGCAGTTTTGTAATTCAATACATAATTTGGCTTCACATTTTCTTTTTTTTTTCTCTCTCTCTCTCTTTTGGCTTCACATTTTCAATCAAATGTTTTAACTGAGATTCTCTGCATTTCTTAAAAAGGTTGGATGTATCTGTTAAATGACAAGTTGATATAATTCATATACTTATTGAACATCCTAAATTTATGTAAAAATTAAATGTCATTTAAGGATGAAAGGATTAAATCTGTCTAAATTTGGGGTGTTTGTACTTAATGTAGCTTGTTTTATACTACTATTTACAGTAGAAGAAACAACATTAACATTAATACATAATGTGTCACTGGTGATGAACTAAACAAGAGGTCAGGAAGGGCGTCTGTGGCTGCCTTCTACCCTGCATAGAAAAGCACTGCTATACTGGACAGTCCATCCAACAGCGTTCCATCACGGTTCTCTCCTTGAGCCTTCCTTTTCCAAGAGAAAGCCCAGGCAGATTTTGCATACCAGCAGCCCTACTCTCAGTGAAATTAAGCATTTTTCTAGAATTGGAAATTGGGTAGGTTTTAGGAGAGAATTTTAATACTTAAATCACATTTTTTACTGTTTTGCTTTTAGCAAAAATTAGTCCCAACCCTGGAGAGGTTTCTCTGGTAAATAACCTGAAGCTCTAAATAAGAGCTTTCAAATAGAAAGAAGCAGATTATCATTGGTCTTCACAGTGTTGTCTTAGACAGATTATTTAAAATATCAAAATAGTTGTCAACATATAAAATTAAAAGATTTACATGGAAAGCCAGATTCCCAGCTTCTTAAAAAAAAAAAAAAGAAAGAAAGAAATGTCCCACAACATAGAATGTGCTTCCCCAACAAATCAACAATCGGCTAGAAGTAAAAGATGACTGCTCTTTACAAAGAATATGTTCTCTCCGCAGCTCCCATGCCCAGGGCCCTCAACATTGTATTCCAGTGTTGGTTGCTGTTTATCATCACCACATCTGCACTTCTGCTTATCTTATACTGGACCCACTTCATTCTTGGGTCATCTGCTTGACTTGTGTAGGTATTTTAGTTTATGACAGCCAGCTTAGAACTGATGTGATCAGTTGAAGAGAAGAAAGATGAATTATCGAGCCTTGTTATATAAGAGAAATGGAAGATGCAGGTAATAAATGGCCAAACTTGCATTGAAATTCAAGCCTTTTTAGCTCTGTGTCCGAAATCTATTTACCACTGCACTAACTTTTCTAAATTCTCATTCAGTCACTCTTATTTATTCACCATGTTCCCACATCAAAAGGAACTTTTGAGTTACCATAAGTCAGATTTAAAATTATGATTTCAAGATTTCAAGATTCTGTTTACATGTATCTTATACACATCTTTATTTTTTTTAAAAGATTTTTATTTATTTATTTATTTGACAGAGAGAGTACCTCATACACATCTTGATGAAGTGGCTAAACATTATAGAAAAGATCATCCTCACCTCCCTTAATTTCTGGTGTTATAAAAGTTTCTTTGTAAGGTAGCTAGGAGTCATTCTCCAAATGTACATACTAACTTAATATGATGTTATGCTTTGTTAGGATATAGGCATTGTTAGGTTCAGTACTGCCCAGACGGTTTTAGTCAGAGACCATTTAGTGACATATTTGGGAACTCCATTATCTCCCTTAATTAACACTTTGAACATATCTCTAGGACAATGCTTCAGAGTGCACTTTTATTATTTGCTTGCATGACTGTTTCTTTGACCAAGTGAAACTAATAAAACTTTTTGTATTGATGAAAATTTCCATAATGTGCACTAATATAATAACACCTCTTGTTATAGTGAGCACTTGAAATGTGGCTAGTATGATTGAGGAACTAAATTTTTAATGTTATTTATTTTATTATTTTAAAAATTTTATTTATTTATTTATTTATTTATTTATTTATTTATTTATTTATCAGAGAGAGAGAGAGAAAGAGAGCACAAGCAGGGAGAGCGGCAGGCAGAGGGAGAAGCCAGGTTCCTCGCTGAGCAAGGAGCCCGATGCGGGACTTGATACCAGGACCCTGGGATCATGACCTGAGCTGAAGGCAGACACTTAACAGAATGAGCCACCCAGGCATCCCTTAATGTTGTTTATTTTAAATAATTTAAATTCAAATAGTCACACGTGGTTTGTGGCTACTGTTGCACAACTCTAGACTGTGAGTTTTTCTGGGCTGGAACTCTGATTTGTACGTTTTTCTATCTTTCGCGCCTTGTGCAGTAGACAATAAACATACATTGAATGAATGAATAAAACCAACTTATAAATAAGTTGGACATGTGGCAATGTAAAATCAATCAATTGCAGGAGGATCAAGAAACTCCTCCATAAGAAAATATTGCAATATGGAAATTTGGGATGGTTTCCAATATGAATAGGGGACAGTTAATGATGGACAGTGGTAACCAATTCTTGGTGTTTAACAGAACTTCCTGAATTCACTTTTCTTCTAGAGGAAAACATTAAAACTGGGTGACATGTTCACAGAAGAGAGAGCTTCATTTATGACCTCCATGGTCTCTGATATAAAATTATGAATCGTAAATATAGAGGGAGATTTGCCCGTATCTCAAACTATTTGTATTATTCTTATGAAGGCTTTGGATTACAACAAATAATTACACATTGAATTTTTGGGGGGATATGGCAGTGATCACCACCAAAATATAAAATATTTCCTCTTTGTTTGCCCTTATGCAGTTAAGCTGGAAAAGCAGGATTCCAGGTCCTGAAAATTCCTTCTAACATTAAAATTGAATTATTTCAATTGGTCTAATACTTAAGGCTATTTTTTTTTTTCCTTTTTGGATTATAAAAGGGAACCCTTGCAAAACAAGACAACTGCTTAGGATATCTTAATACACAGAAGGTTTAATTATTCATCTCTATGTAAACTGCAGTTTCTAATCCATGGGCCTAAGCATCTCAGTGAACAAGCAAATGTGAATATTTTGGTTCCAAAAGAACAGAAGACAGTGTTGCACTGTGGATTTACTTGTCACAGAGATTGAAAAAGAATAATTGCTCAATAGAGGTACGCTATAGGTAGTGTCGGAAATGATTCCTTATTTCCCTTTGTACTATTATCGGGCACCATTTTTCAGAGCCCGTGAAGAGAATCCTATGGTTTTTATTTCCTATGAATATCTGAAAATCTTCTGATCTCATGACTTTGTATAATATTTGATTTCTTCTATAGTAGACATGTTTGTGTTTGCATAAGGCAGAAAATTAATTAGGATATTTCAAAGTAGGTGTACCTTATTAGCAAATGGGTGAAAAGGCTCACTTTCAACTAGTCTGGCCATTTTTAATAAAAAGACGTTGATTCAGACAAAGAGGTAAGAAAACTAAAGGCTTATTAGATTTTAATGTAATGCAGATATAGCCTGGAGGGACTAACTATTTCAGAAGACACATGAAATTTCAATACTTATCTTTGAGGTGCCATTTTGAATTCCTTTCCACTTACTCTAAAGCATTTCAGGTCTGTTTCTGCTTAAAAAATTTAGGTCAAAATAATTTCACATGAAATTAATTTTCTTTACCCACAGGAGACTCACATTAGCTCAAACACAGTTAGAAATTAACAGGAACCAGTTTTTCTTGTTTTCTACATGCTACTGATAGAGATAGTTTGGATAACTTGATATTAAGGTCTGTAGTTTAAGGTTTCATGTTCTTTTCTTTAAGATTTTTCTTGTTAGTGTTCAAATATGACTGTAATTGAAGTTTTAGGAGACAGTGACTATAATTTCAGAAATCAAAGCTGTTTCCTGTCCAATTATAATGCTCAACTATTGTTCCCTCCAATGGACCATATCTATTCTGATGTAAGAACTCAGTGATGATGCTTATGTTCAGTGTGCTTTGATTTTTCTAATCTGACAGTAGAAATTACCCAGGCTGTGATTCAAATTGTAGCAAATTCATGTAGTTCCAAAATGAGCCTAGAATTATGTTATCCTTGTAGAATATTTCTTTGTCTTTATTTATGCAAGGCATGTGCCACACATGCCTCACTAGTAGAAGCCTTTCTACTGAACATATTTGAAAGTTAATTTCAATTGAACATATTTGAAAGTTAATTTCAATTCATTTATATTGCAGGCATGAGAAAGAATAGGTTTCTACGTAGTACAAGGAATCAAACGTTGATGACTGATAATGACTTTCTCTACTATAAACTTAAGTAACCCCCATTTGCATTCCTATATATTAACCTTTAACTGGAAAGCCTTTATGCCCTATACAGTTGAAATATTGCATATAAACTATTGTTTCTAATGACCTAAAATTCTACAAACAAGTTTTCGTTGGGCTGTGAGTTTTTTCTGATTCCTTCTTGCCTTCTTTATCTTTCTTTAAGATCTGTACCCTGAATTGAGAGGGCATACTGGTCAATGCTGTGAAATTAGAGGAGAAATTAGAGGGAATACTGGTCGATGTCATGTCATATTCAGCAAATTAGAATTTTATTATGGGTATTATGTCAAATTGAGCATTTCTGTAAAGAGTCTTTCAAACTTATTTTTTTATGTATTAAGAAACTATAATATCAATGTTCTCATAGCCAAAACTGATCATGGCATTATGGTTATGATTACAATCATCCTGCTTCTTTGGAATGGTATTCATTTGACAAGAAAGTATGAGTTTACAAGAAGTAACTTTATGTAAATATACATACATTTCATTGGAGCCATTTTCTTTGATATTTCTATTTGAGAGTGCCAAATTATTGAAGAAACTTCACAAATCTCAAAATACATTACATTTTGTCTTCCTTTTATTCTATGTTTTGAGGATTATTGGAAGCAAAATGGAAAACACTGATGCATGCTAAATCAACTTGGCTCAGGAACCAAATATGGTTAAATTCACATATGTTACCTGAAAACTAACACCTTTGTTCTCCCCTATGGTGCCCTTTGAAAGTGTATTCAATTATTTCTTCTGCAGGTTTGTTTTGATAGATTCTGTGATAGCTGGTTTGAAATACATATGCATACACACACTGTAATTTTGCTACTATTTGTTCTGTAGGTTTAATCAGTTACCATATTTGATAAATTCTGTTTTTCAAATGAAAAGGCTGGATATCTTAAGAATTTAGGACCTTGAGTGACATTTTTGGTTTTTCCAATGCTCCAAATAATACTTGATTTTCCTTTATTATTCCTTTAACAAGTAGTTATCCAGCCTTTTTTTCAATATCCATTTGACAAATACTGATTAAATCTCTAAAATGTGTGAGAACTCTCATAGTTTCTGGGTCCGTAGCAGTGAACAAACAGATCAGCTCACTGCACTCCTAGCGCTTATTTATCTCTCATCTCTCTGTCTCTTTCTCTCTCTCAGTTCCTTAGAATCTAGCTTTTAACGTTTGAATAAGACCAAGAGTACATTTAAATTTCCATTTTTAGTTTTAGTTATTTGTAGACTTGTCTATTTTTAAATTTATGTTTAATGAATATCAAACATGACACAGACATAGTTATTGAACAATCCTACTTACATTAATTTTTTTTTAAAGAAGCAGCTGCTTTTTCCTTTCCATTTGCTATAGACAAGGCTTTTATTTTCCCATGATAGATCCTCCATTGCTTTCAGTTTGAAATTCCCTATACCAGATAACACAAACAAATGAATACTCCTTTTTTTTTTTTTAAGATGTTATTTATTTATTTGACAGAGAGAGACACAGTGAGAGAGAGGGAACACAAGCAGGGGGAGTGGGAGAGGGAGAAGCAGGCTTCCCATTGAGCAGGGAGCCCAATGCGGGGCTCCATCCCAGGACCCTGGGATCATGACCTGAGCCGAAGGCAGACGTTTAACGACTGAGCCACCCAGGCGCCCCTGAATACTCCCTTTTAAGATAACTTCATCAAACCATATTTTTCTCAAAAGTGAAGATAATAATTTGCTCTCAGGGCTGTTTAAAGATTAAATGATATCAAGTAGGTAAAAATTCCTGGCATATCACTGAATGAAAGTTACCTTTCTCTAATTTTCATGGCAGATTTTACCTATAGCAACTATTCACTTGTCCTAGTTCTGCTCCCTGGAGTCACACAGTATTCTTCTATCCATATACAAGGGTTTATTTTTATCCATATACAAAATATTCACATATTTTAAGAGTCTCTTCTTCTGACTAAACTTCCATAAATCCCTCAAACATTCCTTAACTGCTATAGTAAAGCATTTCTTCACCACTCACAGATAACTTGCATCTGATGGGATTTTAGTTTGCCCATCAATGTAGTGTCCGTCATTGAACACAATATTCTAGGGTGATATGACTTGTACAGTGTAAAAGAAAGTTACCATCATTTATCATATTCTGACCATTGGACATCTGTGAGGGTCACCTTAAAGTCACTTTTTCATATGCTAAACCACTCTGTTGGCACCTTTTGAACTGATGGTCAATGAATGATCCTTATTTTTTAATTATTATTATTACTGTTATTTTTAGTATGAGCTCCTCTGCAGAGTGTTCTTTCCCATCCTTTATATGTACAATTAGCTGTTAAAATAAAGAATGTCTTTATGTGTATTCTATTTCAGTTGTCTTTTAAATGAACACTTACTATGTGTCAACTATACTCTAGGCAATACAAGTTGCAATGAAAACAAACACATAGTCACATCCCTGTGGAACTCTCATGCAAGTAAGGAGATAGATATGTAAAAAGTCAAAGCCAATGCAACAGATGTTTGCTTTACATCCCAAAACCTGCAACAACTGATCTGACCCATGAGAGTTTGAGAAGACTTGAACTGAACCCTGAGTAAAGTGTATACAGTGGTCGGCAAAGGAGCAGAGCAAAGTGAAGTGGGATAAAGTTAGGATCAAGCTAGTCAGAGGGATGGAGCATGGAGAAACGTGTGAGGTTTTTGAACAGTGGGGTTTAGGGTACACGATTATTACTGTAGAAGAAATGAGACTGAAGAATAGATGGACCCAGAGTTGAAGGGACTTCAATGACTAAATAAGTCAAGAAATAGTTTATATTTACTTCTAAGAGATAATAAGTTTAAAAGGATTTTAGGTTATGGAGACATTATTTAGACTTTCAGGATATTTCTGGAGTACATAATGAAGTGGGGGGAAATTAATGATTGAGAAACTATTTAAAGGCTATAGTAATGATTTGGATAAGAGATGATGAAGGCCCCTGAAATAAAATAATGGTTATATTTAATTAAATCTTTTCTGCACATTATACATACAACACTACTGATTAAAAAATTTCATTTATCACTCCCCTGTAATACTTCCCTGCTGGAAACACGAAATCATTCTAGACTTAATACTACCTGTCAGTACCTTTTGCTTGATGAAGCTAGAAATCCATCCAGATCATTATCATTCTATTCATTTTTCTCCATTTTATCTGTAAAGATATAATAGGATAGTAAAACTGTTCCTCTTTCAAATATTCATTTCTTTGTAAGTCCATAAAAGGAAAGTTTAATTTCCATTGGAAAAAGTAGATTTGAATGACTATATAGATAATAGTAATCCTTAGACACTTTTTAAATGAAAAATTTGTTTACGATATGTCTGTATGTGTGTATACATACACATATATATACATTATATATACACACGCATTGTATATCTTCCATACATATTGAAATGATTCAACTTTTACTTAAACTTTCAAAGGAAAATTATTTTCTACAGTATACTTTTGGTTTGTTTAATCCTTGGAGAGGCTTGTCAAAACCAAAATACAAGACTTGCTCACTTATTGATATATCATTAAAATTCATAGTTCTGAATTTATTTTAGCATGTGAAAGGGATAATTCCTTATAGACTATTGCATCAAATAAAACTACAACCAAAATATTACCTACATTTGCCTCCAAATTATGCTTCATAAATTACTTAATGGTATTTTGACAATTTTACTTTATTTTATTTTTTTAAGTTTTATTTATTTATTTGAGAGAGACAGAGAGAGAGAGCACAAGCAGGAGGAGCAGCAGAGGCAGAGGGAGAAGCAGACCCCCCGCTGATCAAGGAGCCTCCGCAGGGCTCAATCCCAGGACCTTGAGATCATGACCTGAGCCGAAGGCAGATGCTTAACCAACTGAGCCACCCAGGAGACCCGACAATTTTAAATAACATTACAAAGCCTACAGTTTCAATAAGAATAAAACTTTTCAATTGTGCTATATAAAACCAATGTAGTAAAACCTTAGAAGGCATGTTTTTATATTCCAAACCTGAACTCAGAACAGACTACTAAGTAGTTTTACAGAAATCAGAACATTTGCTGCTGCGATAAAAAAAAGCGCGAACATACAAATGAGGTTTTTTTTTTTCCTGTAATAAGACTATATAAATACAGTTGGTAGGCTTTTTTCTTCTTAACTTTTGCTTTGTTTCTGCCTCTCATTTATTCTTAACCATCTTCCTGTCTTCTGCTTTTCCTCTGTCTTTTCTTTGTGTTTCTCTCCATGTTTTCTTT
Organism: Mirounga leonina; assembly: GCF_011800145.1. Classification (NCBI taxonomy): domain Eukaryota; kingdom Metazoa; phylum Chordata; class Mammalia; order Carnivora; family Phocidae; genus Mirounga; species Mirounga leonina. The sequence goes on along the minus strand of NW_023270415.1, from coordinate 27,928,634 downwards.
CTATTATATTTTCTTGCTTCTTTTTTTCTCTAGGCACCCCCATACCCCTGCCACTATGGACTCGTCTCTTCTTTCCCTAGCAGCATGCTTCATTTGCCTACTTTCTTTTGGTTTTAACATTTTCTTCTCAGTTCTTGTCTTCTTTACTTGGGTCTTTTCTCATTTGAATTAAATTTTATTCTCTTCTTATTCCTCTGTTGTTTCTCTGTCTCTTTTGCTCTGAATTCTTCTTTTGTATATTTTTTTCCTGACTCTGTTTAGTCCTTGCTCTACACTCCTCTATTTTAGGTTTTTAATTCCCTTTCTGATTCCACTGGTGTGTTCCACATTTGCTGTTCTGATTCTTCAATTTTTTTTCTCATTTTTTGGGGGGTGCACATCTTACCATCCAGTTAGTGACAATGTAATCATAAAATAATTTCAAGAATCATTTCACTGAAAATAGCGTGAGAGTATTCATTTTTCATTGTAGTTTTTATCTGTTGAATGTCCATGGATGCATTAGAAGTATTCTTTTTTAGTTTTCCTTAGAAATGCGCAATTTATTCAATTGTTTTAAAATTATAATAGGTACTGGATATGCTGTTCATCTTTCCATAACTACCTGGAGAAAGTTAACTACTTAGAAGACAGAAATGATATTAGTGACAAAGTTCAGAAACTGAATTCAAACTGTTCTTTGATGGAATTGATTTACTTTTTTTTTTTTTTTTGCTTTTGTCTATGTGATTCGGGGAAATCTTAACCCAATCCACATGTTTTGTGCACGCATACCAGAAGCCACTCACTATTTGTGGGTGCTTTGAATTTCTCAGGAGGAGTGAGAGGAAATGATAATGCTGATCCTTCCTCATGAAAGAACATTTATTAAGCTTATTCCAGCATGTGATGTTACTTTTTTTTTTTTTAAGATTTTATTTACTTGACAGAGAGACACAGTGAGAGAGGGAACACAAGCCGGGGGAGTGGGAGAGGGAGAAGCAGGCTTCCCGCGGAGCAGGGAGCCCGATGTGGGGCTCGATCCCAGGACCCTGGGATCATGACCCGAGCCGAAGGCAGACGCTTAACAACTGAGCCACCCAGGCGCCCCGCATGTGATGTTACTTTATGCCTGTCAGAGAAATATTACCTAAGAAACAGTTACTTATGAAAAAGGGACAACAAATCCTGTAAATTAGAGCAGTACATTAATCCTGCCTTCATTAACAAGTCAAGCATTTTGTATTGTGTGATGTCCCCAATACATCGTAGTATGTTTACTATATAGCTTTACTTATTAACTATCTGATAGTTGAGGTTACCAATATTGAAAATACTACTTGGCTGACATGCCATGCAACAGTTTGGAAAGTATGGACACTACTTTTATAGTTTTGTGACAAAAATACTGATTTCTAGGCTTTCGGATTCTTATTAGTGCTTGGGAGAGGAAAAGTTTCCATTCTGAATGCTGCTCTGCATCACAAAGCACCATCTTTATATTGTGCTATACTGATCACTGGTTTTGTTCTACCTTGCTTTTATGTTAAAGTAAGTTATTGAATTAAATACACACATACATAAACAGATAAATAGATAAATGGATAAATTAACGTGGCATACACAAATGGGGAAGAATTTCTCTTCCTCTCTCGAGAAAAGAAAAGCTGTGTGGCTGAAAAGAGGTAAATAAAAAAGTACATATTGCGTTTTCTGTGAAATTTTTTTGCTTTTAATTTTTAATTGTGAAAAGTTGAAATCACCTATTAGGACACTTTTAGCGATAACTTAAAATATATAGATATCCTTAAATTTTACTTTATCTGTATCTAGATTTATCTACCTATCTGTCTATATATTTTGTGGGACTAAAAGCGGTCTATTTTGGCATTAGGAAACACACACACACACACACACGGAGAAGACTAAGGAGGCGGAACATTGAGTAATACTTAAAAGAAGGCATGCATCATGAACAACATAGAATTTTCAGAATTAAAAATACTGCTTATTCTACCAAAGTAAATGACTGTTACTTTCAGAGACTGCACGTTGATATTAAAGTTTATAACTTCTGAGAATTAAAAAAGTGAAAACTATCAGTTTTAAAAGTAAAATCTGTAGTTATACAAAATGCTATCTTTCCATTCCCCCCTCCAATTCAGTTCCCTTCACAGATGATACAGAAAACAAAATGAAGTTTCTTTGTTGAGAAAACATAGAGTAGGACACTTATTTTAATTTTTTCATCTCTCTAAATATACCCAAATCTCCTAGTATTATTCTTTTAATACTTGCTTTACATTTGGTTAGCTGAATAACATTTGACAGTTACTGAGTAGAATGATTGATTATTGAAGAGCAATTATTTCCTAACCATAGTTTTGGAAGAAAAAGCAATGAAAAGGCATCAAAATACAACTCTGAAAATAGGAATGTTTTATTTGAGAGGCTATGATAATTTACCCCTTGATGTGTGTACTGCAAAAACCCACAAAATTGCCTGCTAAATGTTATGTTTTCCAGAGCCAAAAGAAACTGCAAGGTAAGCTCAAACTGCATTGAGGTGGGGATATACAACTTTATGGAGATCTTTGGGCAGTAATTCATTATATGATCCAACCCTACACTGTGTACTAACACTAAAGATACGGTAAAATACATGTGTTGTATTTTGTTTTCTACAATTTTGACTTACATATTTTTGTCCTGTTTCATTGTCATCCTAGTTAACAATATTGTATTCAGTCTAGTTTCACATTTCAGTATCATGGTTCCATTTCTGAGAACACTGTTTTAAGAAAACAAACTAACTCTTACAATTAAATGAACTACTCTCTCACTGTTCAAATAATTATTGAAGTTAGAAAATCTTTCAGCTACTAATTAGTAATAATCATGTGACTAAAAAATGTAGAGCCTCCTTTTCTTTTCTGAAGGATTGTATAGTAACAATTTTGATTCTTAAATATAACTTTAGGAAATATTAGTTCTTCTGTACATGGAATACTTATTAGTAAGAGAAATGCTGAATATGAGGTTTAATGATTAATAAATCCTTTCTGTTCCTATTTTTCCTTTGTAAATTAATTCTCACATATCTCTTCCCTTAGATATTTATTTTCTTAAATAATAGCCCTATAGATGGATTTTTCTCCTTTAAGGAAGACTTCATTTGTGTTACATATTAATTCATTTAGTATTCCCCTGTTTTCAAGGGAAAAATTAGAAAAATTCACAGAAACTAAATACCATAGATGCATGATGATAATGCAAGTATCTATGAGAATATATTTCTAAAGATAAAATATTTGTGAATTTTTATCAAAACATTTCATTTTTAAGAAAAAGTGCCTATTTATAACACATTCAAATCAGCAAATAAAGGTGATACATATGCAACATATATTTTATCACTTAGCTTTAATGTTATTTAAAGTTCTTTTAAAGCATGTCTCAACTAAAAAAAAATCCTATATTTTCAGGCTTTGCTATCTTACCTTCTCCTCATTCCATTCTACTACAATTATAAAAATTGTTTTTAGGAAGAGAGCAATAAAAGAATATAATTGAAAATTTGGAATTTTCAATGATTCAAAATATGGTGTTGTGTTTTGAAGAATATTGAAGAAATAGGCATGGGTTGGGTCGGGGATAGTTAAAATAGGAGTCCTTCATGGTTTTCACACTGTGTTTGATACAGGCTTGCTATGTATTCAGCAATGCATTCTGGATTGGTGTGCTACTCAGGCCCTACATCACACCGTAACTTTAACAAAGCATTGTTCCCATTACAGATTTCTGAGGGGAAATGACTGACTCACTTTCTTGACTTTGATGTCTTCCATAGCAATTTATCCTGGTGTGTTAAACGTGAAGGTAAACCATTAAAAGAAGTGCACACTAGAGGTTTGGTTTCATAAACTCATTATTTTCCCTTTTCCTTCCTTCCCTCATTCCATTCTCTCTCTCTCTTTCTCTTTCTTCTCTTTCTTTCTTTCTTTCTTTCTTTCTTTCTTTCTTTCTTTCTTTCTTTCTTTCTTTCTT
>NW_023270415.1:27818711-27924598 GCF_011800145.1 Mirounga leonina | reverse complement strand
TCTTTCTTTTTAGAGGGAAAACTAGTTTTTAGTACCTAGGCAAGAAAGGAGCACAAAATGAGAATTTAAAATGATAAAGCCTGAGTGGGATTTGTATCATTTCCTTTTCTTGCTTTAGCCTTTGTCACTGTAATACAAAGGTCATGGAAGTAAGAATAAAACATCTCTGGCATTAGGATTGAATGATAGCTCATTCCTATGACAATGACTGCTCTGAAGACAGAACATTTCTCAGAATGTAGCCGTTCTTGTGGCAAAGATTATAATGACAAGAAAAAATCGTGTGAAATTAACCAATTCTTGGATCTTTATAAAGAAATCTTATGAGTCTCTCCCAATGTGATACTATGTATTATATTAGCAAAGGGATAAAAAAGGAGGTGAAGGGAGCTTTCCTTGTGTCCACATCAAACTTGTTCAGTTTGATTCTTGCCAGGGAAACCTGCTTGGGAATGTCTATGTTTCCACCAGTAGATGTCACCACAATCAACAGAAATACCCCAGGGGCAATGAGAGCTCACATCAGGATGATATAACCCTAAAGGACACAATGAAAGTAAAATGGAGCATTATCTGTGGTAAATTCTGTATGAAACAACAAAAGCTCTAGATAATTTGGGTTTTAATTTGATCTGATATGTCTTTGCCATTATGGCGGGAGTGTCTAATGAGCATGGCTTAGAGCATAAGCTCTTGGGACCTGCAGCTCTGTTCTTTATGTTCTCTATGGGATTCTCTGGACCTGGTGCTCCCTTGACAAGTAGTTGGGATAGCTCCTGAACCCTTGCCTGGGCTTTGGTTCACTCTGTGATCTGGGTTTAAACCAAATATGAAATGGATTTTGTCAGAGGAGTTGTGTACTGTTCTTATTGCTACTATTTAGGAGCTCTAAGTGGCCGTGGGGGGTGCCTGTTGCAGGATACTTTCTCTTACTTCTCCCTCCTGCTCTCTTACACAGAGTGAAAGGAATTGGTGGTTTTTAAAATATTCTTTTGTCTTTTGCTCATCTCAAATGCACGTGTCTGAGCAATATTATGAATGTGTGTGTGTTTGCCCATGTTCTGATATTTTGCTCCACTGGGCGATTTTTGCAGATCATATATAATAAATCAGCCTCTTGTGAGCAGCTTCAGCTTGAAATTTAAATACCACAAAAAAGCGCATTTCTTCTCAGCCATGAATGTCATGGGGGCTCATGTGTGTAGTCATAGTTCTACATCAGTTTGCCCTGGGTGAAATTGCATAGTTTCAGAGAAGATCTCCAATTAGAAGAGTTTATGAGATCATTTTGCTACCTTCTGGTCAACACCATACCCTTCCCTTCCATGCATTTGCAGACCTCCTCAAATGTCTTTTTTTGATGAAAACAAATGGATCAAGGCAGGAGTAACCTCAAACCATTTGTATGTTTTAATTTCCATTTTCACATCTTTTCTGTAAATGCTAGGTAATGGATGTGCCTATCCCAACCACTGTGGCCTAATTCATTACAGCCCACTGTATACTGCCCTGTTAGCTAGAGCTCTCTCAATTCCTGTCTAGAATGGCAACACCACATTCCACCCTAATTTAAAGGGGACTTTTAGCATTGACTGAAATTCAGATAACCTGAAGTGATGTGTTTAGCTTGTCCTGAAGCTTGTCCTAAGAGTGTTCTGGCTTTTTCTGTGTCCCTTGAAGTGCTGGTAAAGGTGACAGCCTCACAGATTTCTTTTGTTCCAGTCTAAAAAAATCAGTCAGATTTCCATTAGTCCTCATGGCTCTTTTGAACACCAGGCTTTTATTTCACACTTAAAAGAAAATCTGTCAAGTATTTTGGTCACCAAATATATCCCACTACAAATGTCAGATGGTGATGATTAGATTCTATATACTAGACATCCTTAAAAAAAAAAAAACAGTTTTCTGTCACTAATAATTCTATACCTTTAAAATAATGACCATTATTTGCAATACTTATGATACTTATAGTCTGCTTGGACTGAGCTATGACAAAAGGTTGGATGGTTGAGATATGTAACGTCAGAAATTCTCTGTGGGAAGAAAAAGAATAAATGAAAGGTAAACAAAACTGTTTCCTCTTAAGAAATGTAGGTGAAAAATACAGAACAGTATATTAACATATTTTAATCCAGATACAAAAAAATAGAGCAGATTGAGAATCATTTTCATCTGAATATAAAATTTACTATAAATTATAAGAAACCCCCCCACATATTATTAAGTTGAATGTGATGTTGTCCCTTTAAGTGTTCTATCCTTTTCAGTTTTGCTTGTCTCCCTGGCTCCTAAGATTGCCTGATCCTCTTTTCTGGAATTCTTTCAATTGGTTTTGGATCTGTCACCCTAAAGTCTCTGAAATTGCTTATTCTAAGAGATTTCAATATTTACTCTGATGACATTTTTTGATTCTCAACACATAAGAATTCTTAGTAGTTTTGAATTTACTTTGTATCCTTTAGTCCATATAAATCGGGCAATCAAGATTTCTCTCAGTTTCATTTGCTTTCTGTTGAGGATTTAAATGATATTATCCTGAAGCTTTAGCCAACCACTTCCAGGCCCTAATCCTTGGCCCTCTTCACTGGTGAAAGGCTGTGCTCAGTTTTCTTGGTTCAGTTTAACCCTTCTAGTTAATCTCTGATTTCTGGTAAATTGCCATCATGTTTAAAATCTGCAACTCTTTTCCTAAAAATAAAAAAAAAATCCTGTGCACAAAGGACTATATGACTAACTTATATCACCTTATTTTTTTAATTTAACTGAAACCGGTGGAAGAAAGTCACTGCCGATCAGCTCTAAGAATATCTTAACTGTCATCGGATCTCGAATGAATTTCAGTCAGGATTTTGTCCTTTCCTAGTGCATAAACTGCACTTCTTAAAATTAGAAATGGTCTGTCTCACTGACACTCTCAAGGCTTTTTGTGGAGTTACTGCTCCTCGGCCTCTTGGCTGGCAGATGCTGCCTTCCACCAGGAAATGTATTAAAATGTGTTTCAGTCCTACAAAGGTGTATCTGGCCTTGTTTGTTGGTTTTGTTTCTTATTTATTTCCAGTTTCCTTCAGCCAGGACTCATCCACAGATTATAACTCTTGCATAATAGAGTGCCTGCCGGGTTACATCTGAATGCTTTAAAGATTTATACATTAACACTCACACAGCCCTGAAAGACACACTATGCTCAGCTATAACACGTAGATGACATGCAGATCGTTTGCTCCACTTCAAGAAATATTATACAAGTTCTTTTCAGTGGATCTGTTTATTTGGCTGGCTGGCTTACTGTGGGGAAATAGCCAAAAGTTTTCTAAAATTGAATCCAGATAAGACAGAATTCCTTTTGATTGGATCTTATCCCTAGGTCAATCAACACTCTTCCATCACGTTGAAAGTTGGCAATTCACTCATAGCATTGGTCCCAGAAGGGAAAACCTTGGTTTTATGCTCGACTCTACTCTCATTTATGAATCGTGTAAATATAAATATTAAACTGTCATATTTTCCTTTGAAAAATATAGCAGGGGTAAAGTAAACAATATCTATTCAATATTTGGAAGCATTACTTTCTGATAACCTATTTTCACTTGTCCTACTGAAATCCTTTATTAATTGAATGGATTGAACGAGCACTTTTTAAATATATACATTTCCATGCTAATTTCAGGAAAGCTAAGCAGCATTTTACCTCCTGAAAAATGTCATATTGAACTTGATTCGCTCTCTGAATATCCCTGAGAAGAGAATGGATTTAGAGATTCCTGGTGACAAAGTTCTTACTTGGCTCTGTTCTAGATACCTAGATAACTAGACAGTAAAATGAAGGGTGGCACTAAAGGATCTACCACAGTGGAGGCTGCAATTTTGGTTGAATTGTAACAAGCAGAATTTTGGGAATTTCAAGAAGAATATCCAACTGTCAGTGAATCAGAACATAGTTAATTTCTTATGTTCCAACCACACTTCTTGTAGACCTATGAAACTGCAATAATTCATGAGTGCCAATGAATATGTTGACAGTCAAAAAGGATACATATGACTAACAATTGGGTCTATTTCCAAGCAGAAGTCACTTTGCTGTTAAGAAAAAACAAAACAAAACAAAACAAAACACCAACATTTCTGTTAAAGTTGTATTTAGTAATGGTATTTGGTCAGGACACAGAACTGTACAGATTCTGCCCTGAATCTGGGTCTCCAGCCTTAGTTAAACAAGGGAAACTAGCACTTTATTCCCACCTAAACCATTGAACATCAGATCCTAAAGCATTCCTTGGATAGATTAGATTAGACCTCATAGGAGATTATTTTTCCAGATAATGAAAGTGAGAAGTCTAGAAAAGAGATTGAAAAAATTCTTTTTCATATCCATCCAATAGATATTGATCTTGATTTACTCATTAATGCAGCAATTAGCAAATTTATGAACTGATTTCCTTGTATGCAAGGTAACATGATATATACACAAGCATGATAAGTAATCGAAAAAGATTGGGAAAAAAAGTCCATCAATGGAGGTGGTGGAATAAATTATAATAAACTCATTCAATGGAATACTATGCTACTAAAAAAAATTTAAGCATGTGAAAACTTTTTATGTACTGATATGGAAACTTCTCCATGAAATATTAAGGAAAAAGGGGCAAGGCATAAAGAGTGGCATTACGTGTTATTTTTGGTGTCAATACATGGGGATATTAGTATACATTGTACTGGTACAAGAAAATAGTGGAAGGACCCACCAGAAGACTAATAAAAATGATTATTTTAGAGGAGATATGAGCAAGGAAGAAGGATAGAGTGAGAAATTTGCACTGTGGACCTTTTTACATTCCATTTTTTAAAAATAAATATAATACTATTCAAAAAATTAAGTGAAGTGAATTTTATTTGTATTTAGTGCTTACTGTACTCCCTAATATTTACTTGTTAAATTTTTTTCACAACTTTCATAGTGTTTGTGACTCTCAATATAAGCAAAGGAAAGTCTATAAGGCAGTGTGCTTTCTATGAAAGGGAAGGCTTGGAATTAAATCTATGATCTATTATACACTATTATATAGTGTATGATTTTATAAAAATAATGTATTTCCCTAAGCCTCAGTTTGATAAAATGGAATTAGGAGTGCTTTACAGGATTGGTTTAAAATTCAAATTACATAATATATGTTAAAATGAATGCAGTTTACTTTTGCTGTTACAATGGTTAGAAAAATCAATCTAAGAAACATCTCGAGTTTTCCTATAAAGAAAAAAAAATCCAATCTAGAAATGTTTTCCATTATTTTGTGTATCCATTTCACTGAAAGTCATGGGCTCCTTCTTGCCATTTACCCAAAGACACATGCACTTATCCACTCAATCATACTGGCATAAAGGACAAATGATAGCCCTAGATAAATACAGAGGCAGATATGGGTGCAGTTCTCCTTTATTTTCTCATTGCTACTGGCTTAATCTTTAAGATAACATAGTACCTTATAGGAACAGGCCAGACCCAAATTTAAGAACTCTTATCAAGTCTTGTGCTTATAGTCTATAGTGGAATTTTGCCTGATTTAAGGTGGACTAAGCCAAATAAATCTAAGGTCGTAATTGCAATGAGTGAAAGTGGGCTCTAATGCATTGCCTAAGGTGGAGCTCCACTGCACCAAAGGAAATATTTCTTCATGTCTCCTGAGATCAAAGTCAGTTTGGATAAAGACTCATTTCTTAGAATAGGCCGGAAAAGAAGGGAAAAAGAAGAAGTACCTATGATTTCTATTATTCTTACTGGTGGTGGGAGAAAGGTTAAAAAAGACTAGAAGGTGCAGTAGGTGATAGTGTTTCTATAACCCTGGACAAAGCAGTGCTGTATGGGTACCTGTAGAACCGAGGAGCGAGGCTGAGGAAACAGAATTCTCTCTCACTTTACTTCTTCCATTTCAATTCTTTTTTTTTTTTTTAACCTACTCTTTAATTCTGTTTTCACCAGGAATTTGCCATCAGTCCTTAGAAGGAGTGTAGAGGGCCTTGTAGGACTCTGCCTAAATACCCTTTTTAAGGGCTGACTCAGCCTTCCACCAGAGGCTAGGTAAATTGACTGCTGATGTCTCACAGCTGCATCCTTCACTGGGCTTTGCCATGGGAGGCAGAGAACTGTGTTGCTCAAGGTAATGCCCCTTGAGTGGCTGATGATGGAATATACAGACCCACTGCCTCAAATTAGGATAATTCTGAAGTGCCATCCCAGTTCTCCATAAGACTGGCTGAGTCCTCCACTGTACCAAACTGAGGGTAGCTTCTTCCTCCCTCTGTTCTTGTTTTCCTCATTTCCTAACCAGTGTATCTGCCAATAGCACTCCCTAATCAACCTTCCAAAGTTACATAACTTTCTCTCTGAGTCTGTTCCTCAAGAACCCAATCTATGATAGGTGTGCTGATAGTTTCAGTGATGGTAGAGGTGGCTGTGTTTGATTTTGGTTGCTTCTCAAAACATGAGCAAGTAAGTTTATTCCTCTAAACTCAAGGGTTCGACATACAGAACCAACTTCGTTCATTCTCTGCCCTCAGTCATCCAGTCATTCCAGGGTGGTCTTTTCTAGATTAGAATTCTAATCTTCAAGCTCGGAGGAGCTTATGAAACCCTCAGAAAAATTTCTGCAAAAGAACATTGTTCTTCAGATAATAATTCTAGGCTGAAATTAATTTAAAAAAATCATCTTTGAGTATTTTCTTAAACTTTGATGATGTTCCAGAACAACATCAACCCCAAGATTGATCTTGGAGTTTCTAATATTTTCTGCATATTTGAGGTTGATATCTGATTAAGTCACTTATGTAAAATTTGCCTTTAATGTCTGATTTACATAATTAGAAAGATAGGAGTTATATTCTTATGGCTACTGCTAAGGAACTGAAAATGATATTAGTGATATTTATTTCCTTTTCTCAATTGTAACAGACTTATAACCCTTATTAAATACTAGCTCAAATTCCACAATATACCAGAAGCCTTTTCTGAAAGACCATTCTCTTCATGACTGCCCTTAGTTGAAATTCTGGTAGTCGATTAAATCATTATGACTCAGCAACTGCTAATATATGGACTTAATTTCCTTTACTGTTTCCATATCTCCCAAATTAGATCGAAGAATTTTTTAGACATTTTTATGTTACTCTTGCATTCATTAGAGTATCTAGCATAGCAGTTATAAAACTTAACAACAATCAATCAATTGTAACAGTGACATGCAGTTAATCTGTAAAAAACTAAAGCTGAAGTGGTACTAATTATAAACTTCTACTATATAGAAAGGAATTATAGGGTTGTGGTTAGGAAGGGGCACTTTAACAACAAACTTGAGTTCAAATTGCAGGACCACAAGATTCCAGCTGGTGACTCTGGCAAATCACTTATTATCCTTGAACTTTAATTTCCCCTTGGTTAAATTTAGGTTGGTAAGAGTTCTTATCTCCCAGAGTTGTTGGAAGTTTTGTTGGCTCATTTAATAAATAAAATGCTCTTACTGCATTTATTAATGAATGCTTATTATTAATTATTTAAAAATAATATTAGAACATAGTGTTGGATTCACTGTTACAAAGAGAAGTATATAGTATTGTATTAAAATGACATTAAAAATTAAGCATCTTTCTACTTAATATCCTTCTATTTTAAAATTTGTGTTCTAATTTTAAATAACTTGAGTCCTTCAAAGAATGAAATATTTTTAGGGACAGGACTGATGCCATAGTGGGGTCATGGGAACCTTCCTTCCAGAGCTTCATTATCTAGGACATTCTGAAGACTTTCTGAGGCTCCCTCATTTACTTTCAAAAGAAGTAAAATTTTTTTTTTCCTCATTTGGTTATGCCAAGTCTTCACCATCTGACCATGCCCATCTGACTTCATTTTGCTATTATTTATAATGTGCTGTGAACTCCCCTAAAACCATCATGTTTCAACTTCAATGCGTTTTACACTAACCTTGAACCAAGATGTCTCATCTCTCCATCCTCTAGCCTTTAACTTTTCTTTCCCAAGTGAGGCTGGAGAAAGGGATGAAGGAGATCCACTGTATCCATTACCTAATGCTGTGTTAGAAATCACCACAAATTTAGCAGCTTAAAACAGCAAACATTTACTATCTCATAGTTTCCCTGGGTCAGCTATCTGGGCGTGACTTAGCTGGGTACCACTAGGTAAGGGTCTCTCAGGAATGTTGTAGTCAGGTTGTCAGAGATCTCATCTAAAGACTACTGAGGGAAATCCGCTTCCAAACTAACTAGTGTAGTTGATTCCGTTCCTTTTGGGTTGTTACCCTGAGGGTCTCAGATGCTTTCTGAATGTTGGCTGAAGGCTTCTCTCTTGTCAGGTGGATGTTTCCATAGAGCAGGTCACAACATGACAGATGTGACATTCCATCACCCCTCCTGCCTTCTTCTCACTAGAAGCAAGTCACAAAATCCAACTTTCACACAAGGTAGGAGATTGCAGAAGGGCATGGACATCAGAAGGCAGGGATCATTTTGGTCATTGAAGAGTTTGCCTCCCATACCAGTCATGATCGAGAAGCACTTTATTTACCATGCTGCACCTATGGAAACATGTAAATAGGATGCTGCTTTTTTATAAATGGTTAGACTTTTTAATGACATATTTTTTATGATGTCTATTACAATTATTTCTTGAGGTTCCCTCATCTATATAAATTGAGTCAAACTTTTAGCATTTTAAAGATTATCTGGGGCATTGTGATTCATAATGTGGACTGGAAATGAACAAACCTTGTTTATTTTTATCCTGGGTGCATCATGTACTTACTGTTGAATCTCACTTAGAGAGTTGCTAAATAGCTGTCTCTTTTTCACCTATAAAAAGGAGGAAACAATTTTAGTGTACAAATGGTGAGACCATAAAAACATTTTTTTAAAGAGTACCATAAGGTAGTGCTTTGAAATCATCTAAGTGGTCTTAATACCAGTAAATTTTAAACAACAAAAACAACAAAAGCTAACATAAATAACTCTTGCACTTGAAGTTCACAGATATATTTTAAGTTGTGTAATAACAATTTCCCGGCAGTAAATTCTTGATTCCTTCTTCCTTATTTTCATGTAGTTTTATAATGACTTTGGGAATTCCTGTTAGTAAAAGCACTTCATTTATAAATAAGAGTGCTAACAGAATAACTGATCAACTCAATAAAAACCTGAAGAGAGAACTGGATTTTTAAGCCACTTACTTAATACCCTGCCTTTCCATTTTCTTGTCTTAAATATGAGTTTTGTGGACATTTGATGACAACTATCTCAACTTGGAAATGCAATGCCAATATTTCTTGAAATAAAACCAGACTCTTCAAGTTGTATTTTGGCATTAAAAAGTTAAAATTAGATCCACTTCAAAGAGGCTTCTTTAATTAGGAAATATCCCAAACAAAAGACCTCACTTCCCAAGGAACATTGGACTATTATGTTAATTGGAATGGCCACTGTAAAAATCTTGGGTGGATCTGAAGAAAGTAGTTGTTATTCTGGCCTGAGTTTCCAACCACACTCATTTTGCTAAATTGCATTTCTTGAGGAGAGCAGCCTGATAGGCTACAAGTGTTACTAATTCTATCAAATACCCCCTTTTCATTATTCTTTCATACTTAATGATCAAAAACCTTAACCACTGTCTATTTTTAAATGATGTAGTTCCATAAACAGATTGAAATACTTCAATAATCACTTCATGATAATTAGGTTTTCCTGAGTGACCACCCTGTTCTTTTTAATTTTCCCAAGCTGCAATTCTAAATTATGCAAATCGTAAGATTATGTTTTGAAAAATATGTAATTTTATAGTTGGTTTGGATGATTTGATTTGCAAACTGACAGAAATGATATATATCCTTACAGGACAATAGGCTCAAATCTAAACAGCCCTATATGAACAGGTTAAGCAGTATCCTCTCTCTCCCCCCACTCCACCTTCCTTGTCTTCCTCTGCTTTCCAAGTGTTTATGATCCAGAAAGATTTGTCCTTGTTCCTACTCCCATGGGGGAGCCTTTCAAGGAAAGTAAAATGGTAGATAATCAGAAATTAGCTTAAAAATCATAAATTATTATTATTTTTTAAATTTTATTTTATTATGTTATGTTAATCACCATACATAGCATCATTAGTTTTTGATGTAGTGTCCATGATTCATTGTTTGCGTATAACACCCAGTGCCCTCTTTAATACCCATCACCAGGCTAACCCATCCTTCCACCACCCTCCCCTCTAGAACCCTCAGTTTGTTTCTCAGAGTCCATAGTCTCTCATGGTTTGTCTCCCCTTCCGATTTCCCCCCCTTCATTTATCCCTTCCTACTCTCTTCTTCTTTTTTTTTTTTAAACATATAATGTATTATTTGTTTCAGAGGTACAGGTCTGTGATTCAACAGTCTTACACAATTCACAGCACTCACCATAGCACATACCCTCCCCAATGTCTATCACCCAGCCACCCCATCCCTCCCACCCCCCACCACTCCAACAACCCTCAGTTTGTTTCCTGAGATTAAGAATTCCTCATATCAGTGAGATCATATGATACATGTCTTTCTCTGAGTGACTTATTTTGCTTAGCATAATACCCTCTAGTTCCACCCATGTTGTTGCAAATGGCACGATTTCGTTTTTTTGATGGCTGCATAATATTCCATTATATATATATATATATATATATATATATATATATATATATATCAATCAATCACAACTTCTTTATCCATTCATCTGTTGATGGACATCTTGCCTCTTTCCATAGTTTGGCTATTGTGGACATTGATGCTATAAACATTGGGGAGCACATACCCCTTTGGATCACTACATTTGTATCTTTGGGGTAAATACCCAGTAGTGCAATTGCTGGGTCATAGGGGAGCTCTATTTTCAACTGTTTGAGGAACCTCCATACTGTTTTCCAGAGTGGCTGCACCAGCTTGCATTCCCACCAACAGTGTAGGAGGTTTCCCCTTTCTCCGCATCCTCGCCAACATCAGTCGTTTCCTGACGTTAATTTTAGCCATTCTGACTGGTGTGAGGTGGTATCTCATTGAGGTTTTGATTTGGATTTCCCTGATGCCGAGCGATATTGAGCTCTTTTTCATGTGTCTGTTGGCCATTTGGATGTCTTCTTTGGAAAAATGTCTGTTCATGTCTTCTGCCCATTTCTTGATTGGATCATTTGTTCTTTGGGTGTTGAGTTTGATAAATTCTTTATAGATTTTGGATACTAGCCCTTTATCTGATATGTCATTTGCAAATATCTTTTCCCATTCGGTCGGTTGTCTTTTGGTTTTGTTGACTGTTTCCTTTGCTCTGCAAAAGCTTTTTATCTTGATGAAGTCCCGATTGTTCATTTTTGCCCTTGCTTCCCTTGCCTTTGGCGATGTTTCTGGGAAGAAGTTGCTGTGGCTGAGGTTGAAGAGGTTGCTGCTTGTGTTCTCCTCTAGGATTTTGATGGACTCCTGTCTCACATTTAGGTCTTTCAACCATTTTGAGTTTATTTTTGTGTGTGGTGTAAGGAAATGGTCCAGTTTCATTCTTCTGCATGTGGCTGTCCATTTTTCCCAACACCATTTGTTGAAGAGACTGTCTTTTTCCATTGGACATTCTTTCCTGCTTTGTCGAAGATTAGTTGACCATAGAGTTGAGGGTCCATTTCTGGGCTCTCTATTCTGTTCCATTGATCTATGTGTCTGTTTTTGTGCCAGTACCATACTGTCTTGATGATTATAGCTTTGTAATAGAGCTTGAAGTCTGGAATTATCATAAATTATTTTTAAAAGCTCAATGAACCTAATTTTCATCTACTGGTGGACCCATTTCCAATATGTGTATATTTGCTTATGTGTCAATGTGAAACATTTGCCAATATTATAAACAGTCTAGAAGGGAAATTTTAACTGGGTTCATTTGGCTTTACTAATCAGAAATTTCCAGTGTTTTCTTTCCTTCCCATAATTATGCTTCTATTGCATTGTTTCCCCATCTTTCCCCCAATTCCTTCTCTTTCTTTTACTTGATTTAATTTCTGGTCCACATATAGCACTTTTTTTGTTGTTGTTCAAAGGTTTCCTTCAAAGAGTCTCCTTTTCTTCAACAAGACACATCAATTAGAGAGAGTTTATAAATTCTGTAAATGTGATTTTACAGAAACATATAGCATAACAAGTATAAATATGTCTTAATTTCACTTTTTCTATTCTTCCATGTCTTTTTTTCCCATGTAACATCATTTCATGTTCTTGTCATACTTGCCACATTATTATCTTTTCTCATTTGCATGAAGCCCTATCTGGTCACAACTATCTAGAAGTCTTGAAGCAATTTCTTCTTCCAGTGAGTTTTTGTTTTGTTTTGAGGTTTTCTTGAGTTACTTTCTTTATTCATGTCCTTAATATAAAGTAAAAATTAATTGAGACAAGGACCATTGATGAAAGGTGCAGTGCTCTTTCATCCTTTTTTATTCTTTTTATATTCTCCAGAACATCAAAATACAAAATGCTATGTATACAAGGTTCCTCATCAAATGTGTGTTTATACTGTCTATTGAATAAAAAAAGCAATAGTTAATGACTTATGAACATACATGCATATATAGTTATAAATATATAATTCTATAACTTTCATATATATATAGTATATATATATGTTTTTTCATATATATATAGTATATATATATGTTCTTACTCCAGAAATGTCACCAATAAGAACTTGGTTTGCATCATTTAAATATTTTTATGATCATATAACTCTTCATTTGTACATGCATACATCTTAATGTATTTTAATAAAAAATTCGCTTGTACCCTACAAAATATTTTGTACATTATTTTCACTTAATAAGTTATATTTATGCCTATATTTCTAAGAAAAAAATGTATGAACCTCATTTTTCTAATCCTGAACTATGTGGATGTGCTGTAATTTATCTTATCAATCCTCTGCTGATGGGCATTTAGATTACTCCTAATGTTTTTTCTCTTAGAAATAATATTGCAGCAGCAAAACACTTTTGAATATCTCTTTTTTCTACCATGGGAGTATTCCTACATGATAAATTACTAAATTAAAATTATTGTGTCAAATAGTCATACTAATTTCCCTTCCAAAATATTGTACTCATTTATATCTCTGTTAATACAATGTGTGTGATCACCATCATTCTAATTTTGCCAACCTAAATCAACTAAAGTAATATTTTGGCTTTAGTTTCTGATCTGGTTTTGATCCTTAGCAAAAGTGAACCTATTTTCACATATTTATTATTTTTGTGTATTTTCTCTAAATATCTATTTCTTTTGTCCAATTTATATATTTTTGTGTTTTTTTATTGCTTTATATACATGAATATTTAGGATTTATTTTTGCTATATATTGCAGAGATTCTTTTTCACATTCTTGTTATAACTGATTTAGGATTCCTTTTGGGGAACATCGCCAATTAAAAATGAATGGATTGAACAATCCCTTCCAAACTGATATTTCTGATCTAATAGTTGAGTTACACCTGAAATTTGTCCCTAACACTTACATTCCTGACTTATAGCACAGTCTCATGGTAAAAAGAGACAAAAAGACAGAGACAGAGACAGAGACAGAAATATCAAAACAGACAAATAAAACATGATATATTTCAAAGCAAGATCACTCAGGTAAGTAACATCGGCCAAAATTTGTTTTACCTTGATGCATCTATTTTAGAATGGTTCATTGCACATTGTAGGGATTGAAAATATCTTTAAGTTCTCTGTAAGGAACAGCCCAGATAAATAATATAGGCATACTGATAAACACACAACATACCAAAGAAAATCTATTAAAAGTAAAGTAAGTCCAAAATCACTAAATATTATGCAAAAGAAAACAACAGTTATCATAAACTCTCAGATCCAACAATGAATATTCTTTTCTTTTCTTTTTTTTTTTTTAAGACTTTATTTATTTATTTATTTGACAGAAAGAGAGAGAGCATGCACAAGCAGGGGGAGGGAGAAGGAGAAGCAGGATCACCGCCAAGCAGGGAGCTCAATGCAGGGCTCGATCCCAGGACGCATGACGACTGAGCCACCCAAAAGCCCCCAACAATGAATATTCTTAAGTGACATTTTTACATATTGGGAATTTTTCATTTAATTCAAATGGCTCTGTCAAACCCAAGTAGACTGCCTTCTGCAAGTAAGATGGTGCTCTTTCTTTGTGTACTTTCTTCTTCAGTTTGTCAAGTATGCTCTGAAAATTACAGTGCTTCACTCCTGGTGTTGTCTTGTCAGTCTTCCTTGTTCTTGCAGTTGGGGACGTCTTGACTTCCACAGCTGTTGCTGCTGCTTCTTTCCATCTCCCTCCCTTCTTCCTCTTCCCTTGCCTTCGTCCTCCTCCTTCAGCTATTTCAATACTGAGCTGGGCCAGGGTAATATACAGGTTATGAAGGTGTTGCTGTACTGAAATGTTAACGCGTTTACTGCTTCTTGTCACACCTTGTTATTTTGTTCATGTTGAAAACTTCTAGAGAAACTGGGATGAAGTAGGGTATAATAAAATATTCTGGGTATCCCTGATCTTTTCTGGTCATTTTACTGCTTATGCAAACAACAAGCATCTTACCAGGGGCTGTGAAACCTGGGCTCATCTAACAAAATCATCCTTTTCTTTTCTTTGTCTTTCTAAAAACTTAGACAATGGGAAAGTTGAGGCTGCATTGAATGACAAAGGCCTTTTCTATAATTCAGAGTATTCAGTATAAAATGTGTGTGTGCTCAGGACAATAAACACTTCTCTCCTGAGCAGTAAGTTTTGCATTTGTGCAGGGGTCAGTCATAAGGAGTCATCATAATAGGCACTTGACACCTGGGCATGCAGGAAGCGCGCCTGGAATTCTTCTGGCTTATCAGTTTAGAGTTGAGAATTCCTTCTCTGTCTTTACTTACTCATCCCTATCCATCACGTAACACAGGCATGCCCAAGAAAAACCTCCACTCGTCTCCAACACTAAAAGAATTTACTAATACTAAATACAGTGGGAGTTTATAAAACTACTGCTGGCTAAAAATTAAACATTTCTTAGAACTCTCATTACTTAATGCCTAGCATATATTGGTCAGTCCAGGTTATTTTTAAATAGGGACACTTGAAGACTTTCTGAAAATTTCACTAGGTATGATCATTAGGAAAAGTCAGAAAACTTGATACTTAAATTATTCTTTTATTAAGAACTTAACATTAAATAAATTATAACAATATATCAATAATAAATATTAATCAGGTATAATGTGCCATGTTCTTTAATGTTGTGAAGATACCATAAGATGATTGTGGTTCATTATCCTAAAGACACAATCCACAGAAAACATTTCCCCACAAACTATAGCAACCATAGTTGACAATACATTTAAAAGGACACATCTGGGGAAAAACAAAACATTATAATACTAATCATCTTGCCATCTTTAAGATCAGTGTGGTATAAGGAAGGTGTGTATGTTTGTGTGTTGCCGTGTCTTTCTTAACTTGAACAGTAGTACTTGCTCATTTAACTTCTGTTTCTAACAGAAGAGTAGAATTTACTGAATGGGGGGCTTTATTCATTTCACTGTCAATGTGCTTGTCAGTAGTATTTTTTGTTCTTTACTTTGTTGTCCCTAAGTTTCAGGTAACACTTAGGTAAATCTCTCAGTCTATCTCTTTCAAGAAAGATACTCTGTTAGATATGACTGACATTCTCAGGAAGCCAGCGTGGGAACTGAACAGTAACTAGATAAATATGAGAAATTCTCAATTCTGTGAAGACAATGTATGAGTACCAAAGAAAACCAGGCCATGTGTTTCATATTAAAATAAAATTCCATATATAGTAAGGATTGAAAAACTGAGGGTAGGATTCAGAATTTAACCTCATGCTATTTCTCAAAATGTTAACACTACATGAATATAGTGGATTTACTAAATTATATTAATTTGAACGTTCTCATGGATTTCTGTCTTATAATATTTTTTGTCTTTCAAAGAAAATAGCATTGCTTTAAATCTAAATATCAATTTTTCATAGCTTCTTTATCCACATTTCTTCAGATGTTTTGCATGGATGTCTGAAATTTTTATATGATTTCCCGAGAATTTGTATTTGATCCCCTAGTATTATTGTAAAAGAGTGATGATGTCATTGCTTAGAGTCCCCTGCATTTAATGTCACATCAGATTCTGGAACACATATTTTCTTTTTCTTTTTTCTTTTTTTTAAAGATTTTATTTATTTATTTGACAGAGAGATAGAGAGCACAAGCAGGCAGAGTAGCAGGCAGAGGGAGAGGGAGAAGCAGACTCTCCACTGAGCAGGGAGCCCGGCGCGGGGCTCAATCCCAGGACCCTGGGATCATGACCTGAGCCGAAGGCAGCCGCTTAATCAACTGAGCCACCCAGGCGCCCCCTGCTGGAACACATATTTTCAATTACACCTTAAATACCTAATTGTGATCAATTTCTTGGCAATATTTTTTTACATTTATTTTATAATATGCCTTCTCTTATTTTTTCTTAAAACTCACAACTTCTCAATATTATATTTTAGAATTAAGTAAAGATGTCTTCATGCCCCTACCCTATGGGAATGCATTATTGTGCCAGTAAGGATGTTGACCCTGATGGGTTTTCATGCATTTGAGGGTTCTAAGTATCTCTTAGAATATCTTGGTGCAGTCAGCTCTTACCACCACCAAACGGTTTCTTCTAGTTCGGTAATATGTGGCAAATTTCACATGAGGCTTCTGCGACTGTCTGTGGCTCCTTCATCTGTGGCTAAAATGTTTGTTGCTTTTGTAATTTGCACTGATTGCTTAAGAAAAGAATGGTTTGTTTTTGCAAAGCCTGCTTTTAGTTTAGTGGGTTCAGTGCATAGTTAGCTACAATGGTTTTATTTTGTGGTGATGGTTCAGATTGTGTTTTTTGGAGGCATTTATTGCATTCTTACAAATTACACATGTTGCAGAAAGGTTGTTTTTATCCATACATGGAGAAGAGACACACACAGTACTTGATTGAGTAAAAACCCCAATGAAATAGGATCATGTCTCACTGTCAAATAAAGAAAAATGATGGAGTCAAGAAGGAACAAAGAAATAACTGTTCTAGAGTGCTTATTCCAAGTATTAGAATATTTCCATAATTTAAATGAGTTTAAGTGCATTTAATGTTGTTTTGAGATCCTTAGCAGTTTCAGGGAGAATATAAGTTTGGATGATCTGTTCTGTGATAAGTAAGAATAATGTTAATGTTATACTGTTATTGTATGCTATATATTATATGCCCTGTAATGTGTGCTGGTGGTATTTGTAAACATGGTTTCATTTAGGTCTCAATAAAGCATGTTGAAAAATGTTATTTTTATTGAGAAGGAAACCAAGCCTCTAGAACTTCACTCATTTAACAAAGTTTGTGAGCCTAGTAGCAGAGCCAGAATTTAAATTTAGTTCTGATTGATTACAAATTCTTTTCTCCCTGTACTCTGTTCTATGATCTCCCTGACAATTATTTCAATATATTTATGTTGTCAGTTGGGGAACTCCTTGTTACTCCTATTTTTACAAGTAGCTTTGTGAATTTTTTATTTAGATAATTCAAGGAATGAAATAATAAATCCAGCCCACAGAACTAAAATAAAATGTCAGATGTAAACACAGAATTGATTAGCTTGATGTCTGATGAGTTGATGATTGCTTCTTTCAAGGAGAAAGAGAAGGGAAGAGGGAAAGAAGGAAAGGAAGGAAGGAAAGAAAGGAGGAGAGAGAAAAGCCAGAATCTCCTCACTTGGACAATATTTGCCTATTAACTTAAAAATATCAGCCACTACATCTTATCTCTTGTGAAAGAAGACATCATTCCTCAGATAAATGTTGACAAGGGTTAACCCAGAATAACCTTTATTCATTTCTGACAGTAATGACCATGATCCTCTAGGCTTTCCTAGTACCCTTTTTTCATATTTGTATGCATTTGTTCAATTGCCTATTAATTACTTTTCATACCTCTTTCCCCAACTAGACCGTGAGTGGTAACTTAAAGCTTTTTCAGATTCATATTTCTGTCCTCTCTTCTAGGCACGTAAAAGTACATAAATTTTGTTAACACTTAAAATTTGCACAAAAATTGTTGCTTGAATGAATGTTTTTAAATTCAACAATGCAATGATAATATTAGCAGCTGCATTAGTGCCTTATTGTCTACCTACATTTAATATTTCTGTTATTGAGAATATCAATATTTTAACAGGGGCATTAGAACCTCAAAATTGCTGATTATTGAAACTAGGCTTTTTTTTTTTTTATAATTTTGATGATGATGATGTTGTTGAAACTGATAGCCATTATCAATAATTTCATCAATACCACCCCTATCTAATAAGATGACTACTATTGATTCACACCGAGGAGTAAAAATACAGCAACATGAAAAACAGTGGATCATAATTACAAGAGAATCATACATACATTGAGGTGAATGAACATGGAATTTACCTTCTTAAGATCAGGTTGTTTATTTCTTTTTTTTTTTTAATTTTTAATTTATTTTTTGACAGAGAGAGAGAGAGCACAAGAGAGGGAACACAAGCAGGGGGAGTGGGAGAGGGAGAAGCAGGCTTCCCGCAGAGCAGGGAGCCCGATGTGGGGGCTTGATCCCAGGACCCCGGGATCATGACCTGAGCCGAAGGCAGATGCTTAACAACTGAGCCACCCAGGCGCCCCCAGGATGCTTATTTCTGATATTTAATAGAGGACTGATCTTGGCTCTGTCACAAGGCCTTTTTAAGTTTCAGTTTTATTACCTTTAAAATGGAGGAAATAATAATCCCTACCTTTTTGAAAGAGCTTTGTAAACTGTAAAGTATTCAGTATACAAATGCTAGCTAACATTATCCTTGTAATTCCTGGTCCAAATGCATCAGTAAATGTAATTTAATTGCTGATTCTAGGGAAACTTCATCCCCTTTGCTAACCTGAGGTCAATTTTCCTTTAATATCTCACTAAGCAGATTGAGATTTAATTCCTAGTATGATGTGGACCATTAAGTACCAAATTCTCTAAGAGATTATATTTATCCTTAGCATTTCTCTCTCTGATTTCCTGCCTCTGATGAATTCATGATCTTTGATGTTTCCTTGCTTCCTATATCTCTAGGCATCTTTGTAAACATCTTCACTTTCAAGGTATCCCCCCTCCCCCACCCCCATTGCTTCATCTCATAAAGCAATAATAGCTCAAGGATCTTCGGTTAAACAGATTTCTTTTCTTTTTTTTTTTGTTTCCCCCACTGGGTTTATATGCAAACAGATTTCTGATGATGATTTGGAGTAAAATTTGCACATTAGATAGAAACCTAAAATTGAATTTCAATCATTACTATTCTTAAAAAAAGAACAGTCATTGACCCTCTTTACCCTGATAAAGTTGATGCTATATTGTGTCTCTTTAAGTGCTGGCTGCTTGCCTTCTCTTGTCCCTCTTTCCATAGAGACTCTTTTCCTGGCCCACAACTCCTCTCCATCCTTTTCTCCTGGCCTCCTGGGAAAGAAGCGCTAAACTTGTTAAACTGCTCTGCAAAATGAATGCAGTCTTGTCTAAGCTTATTCAACCAGACTCTACACAGAAAACGTTTGCTTTTCAAAGCCGTGCAGGCCAATGAATGGCTTTGCTTTTAGTTTTTGCCGGAAAGGTAGGAAAGTTCTGTCTCAAAATGCTAAGGTTTTTTTTTTTTTATATGCTAAGGTTTTTTTTTTTTTTTTTCTGTCTCAAAATGGAATGTGCCTTTTCTCTTCTGTGAACTCGTATAAGCTGAAGACAGCTTTTAAACTAATATATATATATTTTTTTGCCTGATTATGTCTTAAGTATTTAAGACAAAAAGAACAGATGATCCTTACTTTTTCTTTTCCACACAGCTTAATTTTGTCTGACTTTTGAAAAACATGTCAAAATTTAAAGTACGAACCTATGTTTTAATTTATTTATGATTTATTAAGCACTTTCTAGTTCCCTGCTGACACTGTCAAATACAATTCTAATGAGAAACAGCTATGTAATTTTTAAGTGTGTAGTATCCATGTTAAAAAAGGAAAATCAGAAGAAATTAAGTTTAATAACATTTTGATTCAAAATATCTGAAATTTTATCATTTTATCATTCTCACTATAAAATAGGCGGGAGAGATTTGATGTTCACTTTTTGTATTATGTCTTTGAAAGCCGTTGTGTATTTAACACTGCCAATCTCAACTCACACCTGCCACATTTATAGCAAGTCATAGCTAAGTGTGTCTATAGGCCAACACAATTCCAAGCACCTGTGAATGTTGCATATTTTATCTCATATAATTCTCATGGTGGTCTGATTATTAATTCCATTGACAGATAAGGAAAAAGAAACACAAAGAAGTTAATTAAGTTGTTTAAAAGTTACACATCCGTACGAAGGCCAGAAATTGAATTTAGCTCATTGTGACTGGAGAGTTTTTGATCTCAACATGATGCTCCTACTTATATGCTTTACTTAATTATTATTAATATCTGGCTAAGTCTTTGATAAACTCAGGGTTAGGTGTCCTTTTTTCTCTTTTTATTGCTTGTGTGAATCTGGTAAAGAACACTGGATTGACATATCTGTGGACTAAAATGTTTTCGTGGTCAGAATGTTATTATAATAATGGATTTAGGTTGCATAAGTACATGCTTTTCTTTTGAAATGATGTACCTTAGCAATGCCTAAAGGGATTTTATCTATGCAATTCTTGACCTTGCTACTGAATCAATGAAAAAAAGAACGAATTTGTGGAGGGGAAGTGGGTTTTACTTCAGTGGACAGCTTTTAGTATTTACTGGTTTCATGTTAATTTGAGGAATCAAAGTTTTATCTAATATCATTATTCCTTCCAAGTTACTTATATTTCTTTCTTTAACAAAAACATAAAAGGTAATGTTTGTGAGGTAGTTAACTCCGCATGCAACAATATTCTTTTAAACATTTATCTTAATTCTGTTTATAATAGGATTTTTTTAAGGAGTATTTATTTATTATTTCACTAGGAATTCTAAGTAGAATGATTTAACCAGATCATTCAGCTTTATAAATACTAATAGACTTACCTTTTATACACAAAGTGCCCCAAATATTTCAAATAGAAACCTAAAATATTTCAACTGTCATTCTCATGAAGTGATTGTAACAGGAAGCACTCTGCAGGCTACAGATGAGACATGGAGGCTGGGAGTTTCCCAGTCACAGGGGCTCTTAGAGGTGGGACTGATGGAGGACGTCAAATGGGTTCCATTCAGCAGTCATTGAGTCCTTTCCTAGCAAACTATTCTTTCTAGATTTCCAAAGGTCCTGGAGGTCTTTTAGCTGCATCATGCCCATTGATATTGATATTGTTGCCTTTTGTCAATTTTCACAGGAAAAATGGGAGACATGCTGAAAGGTAAGGTGACAGCCACACATCTCTTTTGCTGACTGGCTGCATGAGGGATGTAGCAGAAGGAAAGTCATGTGTAGTTTACAGAAGATAGAATACATTCCATATGTTCACCATGCAGGCAGTCTTTGTGTCACAGTGAGGGCTTTCCCAGTGCCTATATTTAATTTCCACACAAAGTATGGGCTTTTCTAAAATGCTTACCACATTTTACTGTGTGCATAGTTCAGAATATTTTCCTTTATGAATCATATATTGAGAAAAATAGTGCTCTACTCACATGAACTGTTAATTTATTTATGGGGGACAATTTTCTTTGTTCTTTCTCCTCCTCCTCCTCTTCTTTCTTCCTCTTCTTCTTCTTCCTCCTCTTCTTCTTCATCTTCTTCTTCCTCTTCTTTTTCTTCTTCCTTTTCTTTTTTCTTCTTTCTTCTCCTTCTCCTCCTACTCTTCCTCCCCTTCCTCTTCCTCCTCCTCCTTCTTTCTCTTCCTC
This sequence comes from Mirounga leonina, assembly GCF_011800145.1. Taxonomy (NCBI): domain Eukaryota; kingdom Metazoa; phylum Chordata; class Mammalia; order Carnivora; family Phocidae; genus Mirounga; species Mirounga leonina. The sequence goes on along the minus strand of NW_023270415.1, from coordinate 27,902,630 downwards.
TTCTTTAACAGACTCAATTCCAGTTTTGGCTGAAGCCAATAATAATAATAAAAGAGTAGATTGACTTTACCACGGCCTTCCCTCAGTTACTAGCCTCCCAGCTCTAACTTTCCTCTTTGGTCTGGGACTGCCACTGAACTACTTGGGGGAGGTTCTGTGCTGTGTAATCTCTCAGTGGCCTAATTCCAAAGACCCAAGAAAGTAAGATTGCCCAGATCTTCTTTGGCCAGGTTTATCAGTTTGGAAATTGGCTGCATATGAATCAAGTGCCCGGTACACACCCTGATCTAATGAGCTCTGGCTAATGGGCAGTTTTGCCAAGAAGTGAGGTTAAAGGTATAGATGATTACCTCCAATGGGGGCAGGTGGTAGACAAACAGGAGTTCCTGGCCTTTCTGTCTGTTTTAACCCTACAACTTGATTTCTTTCTCTCTCTCCCCCATTCTCTCTATTACTGTCCTGGTGTCTTTCATATCCTAGAGATGTGAAAGTAAGGTAATTAAGTAGCAATATATCACTTTCTTTATACAGAAAGGAACTGTATTTATTGATAATGTAATATAGTCCAGGAATTTGCATCTCCCTTAATACGCATGAAGCCACGGAAGAAGGTATTACCCATCTTCATTTTACATTTGATTAAGCAGGCACAGAAACAGCAGGTTACTTTGATTACAGTCGAGCAGCTACAGTGTAATTTGAGCTCAGGTCTCTCTATTACTGCCACTCCTGCTTTTTCTGCTGCATTCCTCTACGTTGTAAGGAGAAACTCTATCTACTTGAGAAACCAAGCAGGATTTCCATTTTTGTTCTATTTAATTTTCTTTGCAAACATATTTATAACTAGAGAGTTACTGGAGAGACTATACCACTCCTTCCATTCCAATTCCCTAAAGAGGGGAAAAAAAGTTGGATTAACGGGAAAATGGTATGACAAAATCACTGCAAAATCTTTGTCTATTAACAATTTCCTAATGGTTTCATCAATAGACTGGTGAAAAAAGAAGGTGACCTTCTTTTAAAATTATCTTCTATAATAATAATGATAAAATTCTTTTAATTTTTTTTTTTTTAAGATTTTATTTATTTGCGAGAGAGACAATGAGCGACAGAGAGCATGAGAGGGAGGAGGGTCAGAGGGAGAAGCAGACTCCCTGCTGAGCAGGGAGCCAGATGAGGGACTCGATCCTGGGACTCCAGGATCATGACCTGAGCCGAAGGCAGTCGTTTAACCAACTGAGCCACCCAGGCACCCAATAATGATAAAATTCTTAGTGGAAAAAATTCTTGCTTCCATAATGGATTTGTTGGTGTTATTTTTCTCATCTATAATGCATAAGAGTATGAATCAGTTATCAACATTAACGTAATTCTTTTCCTGAAATCCAAGTGACTTAACGTTATGTTAAATTGTCCATTTTTATCCCAGTGTGATTTCTCCTATTTTTCAAATCACTATTGAAAAGAAAAAAAAAAAGTGTAATCAAGATCCTCTTATCAGTCTCATTGATATTACTGTTTGTTAAAGTTTGTAAAGACTTTTTTAACTATTTTTTTTGTTTGCATTTAATACTATATTATTCAAAGCCCGTTCTGCTTTCACTTTCCATATCTTTCCCTACAAACATCTCTTTTATTTCTGTAACTACCTTAAGGGAATTTGGCAAGAAAAAGTAGAGAAGAATAAAAGATATATGAATCATTTCCTACCCTACAATTAACACATGAAGAGAGAACTTAGTGAAAACAATAATTCCTCAGGCATATGTGGTTTTGTTTTTAAGCCAAAATAGTTTCCCTCTGAATTCATCAGCTGCCATTTTGTAAATGAACCTTTTGTTTTCAAGAATCAACTTTAAGTGTTTTAGCAAATTAGAATTCATACTGCTCTTATCATTTAATTTAAGGGTATACCTGTACTTCATCTACAGGACTTTTAAAGAACTACCTCCATTGGCAAAAGCCCCAGAAAATCACTATAAAACTACATGTCTGCGAAAAGCAATCTTCTAATGTTTGATCTATGCATAAAGTATATATTTATATATGTATTTTGTTACCAATATTTTATGGTCATGTCAAAAATAAGTTCTAAATTCCACTATGTTGGTGATTTTCAAATTATAGGTGGATCATTATTTAATTGGTTAGATTATCAATTTAGTTGGCAGTGGTGAGCATTGAGAAGGCAATATCAGAGTGCATTGTATATAATACGGTGAGCTTTATAGGTTGGTAGCAATAAGTATCGAATTGATAAATATTAACGTGCATTGCTCAAAGTAAAAATGAGCTCTTTATCATGAAAATTTTTTCAATTATATATACATGTGTCTGTTTATACATGGATATGTGTGTGTGTATGTGTGTGTGTATTAGATTACTGTGTAAAATGTATTTCACTTGGATCACTGTAGAAATGTTTTGAAGGTCACAGAAATAAATCAACATGCATTTTCAATATAAGTAGTTTTTTTCTTTGTTGCTTCAGAGACTGGGGTACTAAATGAAGAATCTACTTTTTGTATGGCCAAATATAAAAAAACAGGTTAGAGATTGGCAATCTTAGATTTCTTGTACATGCTCAGATTTTTAGCAACTGTGTTTTTAAATGGTTGGTAAAAAAAATGTTTCTTTGTTAATTTTGTGTTACTGAAAAATTTTCTCTGTAACACATTTAATGTACTTCAGGGAACTACAGTGGCCCTGGTATGTATGGTAGATGTCTATGCGCACGTGTGTGTGTGTGTGCATGAGCAAGTGTCTATAGAGTGTGTATACTTATGTATATATGTATGTATATATTGTATGTATACACAGATTTGTGTATGTATGCATGTGTATATACATATATAAATGTATGTACATGCATACACACATACACACATGCATACATACACAAATCTGTGTATACATACAATATATGTATATATACACACATACGTATATACATAAGAGACATATACATGTGTATACATATATATATAAATGTATGTATATGTACATGCATATATAAATGTATGTATATGTACATACATATACACACATATACAAATATGTGTATACATATACATATATACAGACATATATACATATAATAGACACACACATACATATATACATGTATACATATAATAGACACATACATGCATATATACATACATACATATATATGCATACAATATATATACTTAAGAACATATATACATACATTAAAGAACCACTTCCATTGGCAAAAGCCCCAGGAAATATACACATACATATATACATACATTTATATAATGTATAAATATATACATACATACATATACACATGCACACATACTGTCAAAGAAAAATTTCTCTGGACAAAGTTAAATAGAAGAGGAAGTCTTTATTTGAAACTACTGCAATAGAGGTTAAGACTTTTGCAGTAAGGGAGAGAGTTTGAACTCAACCTCTCTGAAGTAAAAGGCGGGAAATTTGTAGGCACTGGAATGAGCTAGTGGAAAAGTAGAGGAGAATGTTAAGAAAGAGACTGGTCAACATGATTAGGCCATTCATGTTTGCTAATTGTCACTTATCAAAATTAGCCTCCTAACATCCGACAGAAAGTAGGAGCCAGGAGGACATAGGGGGTTTATCTTTCCTGATGACTCTGACGCCCAGGTCCTTGAGACAGGTGTTTTTGGATTATAAAACTAGCAAGAGGCTGAGAGAAGACTTATATCTGAAAGACAGAGAAAGAATTCACAATTACAAGTTTTTAAAAGTAAATGCTCTAAAAAAAAAAAAAAGGGAAACTAAGGGCCTATAGTCAGGAAAAAACCTGTCTAAACTTTAGTCAAGCTGAGAGGAACATCAGGCTTTCTTGGCCAACACACACACACACACACACACACACACACACACACAATATGAGATAAAATCTTTCAACAGGCAAGAATTTCTGTTCCCATATGTGGGAATATATTCTCCACATTTGGGAATAGAAATGTTGAAGTTACATCAAGATAAGAAGTAATTTATTAACAGTAATGTATTTTCAAGAATTTCAGGCAATATTTGAAGGAAGAATAACCTTACACTGTTAGAGTCTCCATAAATATTACATACAATGGTTTAAATGTTAAAACTTTTGCATAAGAAGAATGGTATTCACTACATCAAAACCTAATGATGTGTTGTGTGGTGACTAACATAACATAATAAAATTAAAAAAAAAAAAGAAGACTGGTATTCATATTTTCATTACAGCTTGTAAAGAACCTAAATGTTGCTTTTTCAAAAAAGTGTAAGGGCCATCAAAATTAAGTTTTCCCAAAAGAGCTCAGGGATTATCATAGTGAATATATAAACAGCTGAAAGAACATTGATAAATGGTAGTTAGCAAGATTTCAATGAAAGATAAAAAAACGTTAAATTAAGAAAAAAATCAAGGCTAAAGAGGAAATACTAGTAGGCATTGTGAAGTTATGGGAGAAAATAACAATTTTCTAGAGATCAGTTATTGGGGGTGCCTGGGTGCCTCAGTCAGTTAAGCGGCTGCCTTAGGCTCAGGTCATGATCCCAAGGTCCTGGGATCGAGTCCCACATCAGGCTCCATGCTCAGCAGAGAGCCTGCTTCTCCCTCTCCCTCTGCCTGCCTCTCTGCCTACTTGTATTCTCTATCTCTCTGTCAAATAAATAAATAAAATCTTAAAAAAAAATAGAGATCAGTTATTGGGAACTGTCATTTGTGATGCTAACTTTGAATAATTTTTTTTAATATAAGGCAAAAACATCTCTCTTCTCCTATAGAACAAATTGCAAAAAATATAAAAGAGAACGTGGGCAGAGGATAAAGAAGAGAAAAATCAAGATGTGACTAGTAGAGAGATGACACATACAGCAAAGATGCCTCTCTCGTTCTTATAAGGGAAGTATTGGTAATTGTTATCAAATGCCACTGTATATAATTTATAGCCTGTCCCATGCAATAAAACTTGTAGTATAGAATATAGTGCTATTTTTATGATATTCATTAAATCATTCTCAATAGATACTTTATATTTTCCATCAAGCCCTGTGGTTAAAAATTCCCTTCAAATATAAGAATTCCCAACTGACAACTCCAGTCAACATTTTGGTTTTCAGCATAAGCAATACTGATTAAGAAGCATTTAAAAATATATTTTTTCTTTGTTTAAGGGTGCTATTCAATATGCAACTATACAAAGATGTATAAGTCACTCTACCATGGGAATCACCATAATTATTCTGATTTCTAAAGCTTATTAATGAGATATTTTACGTCTCTTTTTCATGCCAAATCACTGAAATAAAAAGCCTAAAAATAATAAACTGAGATTCACTTACTTACGGGAAAATACCAAGAGATAAATCATGCATGTTTTGGAGTCTCAGACAGAAAGGAGAAATGGAAGGAAAGAAAAGGAATTTGAAAATACAGTGAGTGAAAAAAATGTAAAAAAAATTGAAATAATGAACTTTATTTCTTAGAGAAGTTTTCTGTTCACAGCAAAACTGAGTGAAAAGAACAGAGGGTTCCTATTTACTCACTGTCCCCACAACCTCCCTTACTAGTAATGTCCCACACCAGAACGGTACATTTGTTACAAATGATGAACCCACACCGACAACATCATCATCACCCAAAGTCATAGTTTACATTAGGGGTTACATTTACATTAGGTTTACATTCTATGGGTTTTGACAAATCTATAATGACATGTCACCACCATTATAGTATCACATGGAATAATTTCACTCCCCTAAAATCCTGTGTGTGCTGCCGATTGATCCATTCCTCTGATAACCGCTAATCTTTTTGCTGTTTCCATAGTTTTGCCTTTTCCAGAATGTCAGAAAGTGGAAATCATATAGTATGTAGCCCCTTTATATTGGTTTCTTTTTCTTAGTAATACATGTCTAAGATTCCTCCATGTTTTTTCATGGCTTGTAGCTTATTTCTCATTGGTAATGAAAAATATTCCACGGTCTGGATGTACCACAGTTTATTTTTTTGTTTGCTTGTTTTTTTTTTTTATTCTTATGTTAATCCCCATACATTACATCATTAGTTTTAGATGAAGTGTTCCATGATTCATTGTTTTTGCATAACACCCAGTGCTCCATGCAGAATGTGCCCTCCTCAATACCCATCACCAGGCTAACCCATCCTCCCACCCCCCCTCCCCTCTAGAACCCTCAGTTTGTTTCTCAGGGTCCATCGTCTCTCATGGTTGGTCTCCCCCTCCGATTTCCCCCCCTTCATCCTTCCCCTCCCGCTACCTTCTTCTCCTTCTTCCTTTTTTTCTTAACATATATTGCATTATTTGTTTCAGAGTGTACCACAGTTTATTTTATCAACTCACCTGCTGAAGGGCATCTTGGTTGTTTCCGGTTTTTGGCAATTATCATAAAACTGCTCTAAATATCAATGTGTAGGTTTCTGTGTGTCCTTTTCAATTCATGAGGGTAAATATCAAGGAGCATGACTGGGGGGGATTTTCAGGTAAAACCGAATTTAGTTTTGTAATAAACTGTCAAACTGTCTTCCAGAGTGGCTGCACCATTTTGTGCTGCCACCAGAAATGAATGAGAGTTCCTACTGCTTCACATTCTCATCAGCATTTGTTGTTGTCAGTGTTCTGGATTTTGGCCATTCTAATAGGTGTGTGGTAATATCTAATTGGTTTAACTTGCAATTCCCTAATGACATATAATGCTGAGCATCTTTTCATATGTTAACTTGCCATCTGTGTATCTTCTTTGGTGAGGAGAAATGTCAAATTTGATAAAAACTATTAAACCAATAAATAAACCTCAAGGAATTTCAGGAAACACATACCACCACCAGCATGTCATAATCAAATTGTTGAAAACAGCAACAAGGAAAATCTTAAAGAGCAGCCAGAGAAAAATGATGCATTATGTACCCAAAATAAAGATATGAATTATGGCAGACTTGTCAGAAGCAATGTAAGCGAAAAGGATAGAAAATGGCACCTTTAGAGCACTGAAAAGAAACTCTTAACCTTGAATTCCACACCCTGATTCTGTCTGTGAAATAATAACTGCTACAAGACTTCTGCCCTTCTTTAACAACTAGAAAACTGAGCAAAATATATTGATCTTGTGTTTTCAGAAATTTAACAAGAGGCCTCTAAGGACAGTGATCCCTCGGGAAAGTGAAGCAGAATTTGCACACATCTCTAAAACATAGCAAGCCCAGCAGCAACTTCAGAATTTTAGGTGTTGTCTAATCCCGTGTACACCTCCCTTCTTCTGGCTGATATGCTTCTATTCATAAAACTTATGACTGTACTTTATACTATTTTTTTTTTCTAAAACCATTATTATGCTCTAGTGGCTTAGACCCTACATCTCATAGGTAGCTTTGCCTTTTTGCTTCACTCTTAGCTGCTATCTCTCATAGTTAACAAACAATTTACACTTTTACTGTGTGGGATACCATTTATAAGCACTGTAGTTTGTTTTATTGATTTTTTTCTTAATCCAATATTTTTAGATTGATTGCATGATGCAATAATGTTATTTTGAATATATGTTGTTACATAAATTATATGGTAAAATTATCTTTGCCTCTTTATTCTTACAATTCAATGTGGCTGCTATAGCTAAAAAATTATATGTGATTTCATGTCATATTTCTATTGGAAAGCATACTTTAGAGAAACAACAGAACAAGTGAATACCTCCATGGAAAAAAATCACCATGACCTGTATCTAAAAATCATCATAAAAATAATTCTAATTAGATCATAGATCTAAGTGTAAATACCTAATGTATAACACATCTAGAAGAAAACAAAGGGAAGTATGTGGTTTTGAGACAGGAAAATCATTTTTGATAATATAAAAAGTTTGAGACATAAAAGAAAATATTGATAATTTAGAATTTATCAAAATTAAAAACTTCCATTCTGTGAAAATCAAAATTAAGAAAATCGACAGGCAAGATATACACTTAGAAAAGTGTTTTTGATGTCAATATCTGGCAAAGATTTTGTATACAGAATAAAGAATTTTTACAGTTTAAAGATAAAAAGACAACCCAATGGGAGAAAATAGCAAAAAATATAAACAGGTATTTAATTAATTAATTAATTAATTAATTATTTATTTTAAAAAAGATTTTATTTATTTATTTGAGAGAGAGAGAGAGCACACAAGCAGGGAGGAAGGGCAGAGGGAGAGGGAGAAATCAGGCTCCCCGGTGAGCAGGGAGTCCAGTGTGGGGCTTAATCCCAGGACCCTGGGATCATGACCTGAGCTGAAGACAGATGCTTAACAGACTGACCCACCTAGGTGCCCCATAAACAGACATTTAAAAATAAAGAAAATACATAAATAGCTAATAAGCATATGTGAAATTACTTTAAATAAGCAGTCATCAAAGATGTACAAATTACAATTATAATGAGATACCACTACATAGCATTCTAAAGGGCTCAACATTGCTCGGCATCAGGGAAATCCAAATCAAAACCTCAATGAGATTCCACCTCACACCAGTCAGAATGGCTAAAATGAACAAGTCAGGAAACGAAAGATATTGGCAGGGATGAGGAGAAAGGGGAACCCTCCTACACTGTTGGTGGGAATGCAAGCTGGTGCAGCCACTCTGGAAAACAGTATGGAGGTTCCTCAAAAAGTCGAAAATAGAGCTACCCTATGACCCAGCAATTGCACTACTGGGTATTTACTCCAAAGATACAAATGTAGTGATCCAAAGGGGTATGTGCACCCCAATGTTTATAGCAGCAATGTCCACAATAACCAAACTATGGAAAGAGGCAAGATGTCCATTGACAGATAAATGGATAAAGAAGATGTGGTATATATATATATATATATACATATACATATACACATATATATACATATATGTATATGTGTATATATACATATATATATATACACAATGGAATATTATGCAGCCATCAAAAGGAATGAGATCTTGCCATTTGCAACGACGTGGATGGAACTGGAGGGTATTATGCTGAGCGAAATAAGTCAATCAGAGAAAGACATGTATCATATGACCTCACTGATATGGGGAATTCTTAATCTCAGGAAACAAACAGGGTTGCTAGAGTGGTGGGAGGTGGAAGGGATGGGGTGGTTGGGTGATAGACATTGGGGAGGGTATGTGCTATGGTGAGTGCTGTGAATTGTGTAAGACTGTTGAATCACAGACCTGTACCTCTAAAACAAATAATACAATATATGATAAAAAAAAAAAAAAAAGAAGATGATAGCAGGAGTGGAAGAATGAAGGGGGGGGAATCAGAGGGGGAGACAAACCATGAGAGACTATGGACTCTGAGAAACAAACTGAGGGTTCTAGAGGGGAGGGGGGTGGGGGGGATGGGTTAGCCTGGTGATGGGTATTAAAGAGGGCACGTACTGCATGGAGCACTGGGTGTTATACGCCAACAATGAATAATGGAACACTACATCAAAAACTAATGATGTAATGTATGGTGATTAACATAACATAATAAAAAAATGTCTACAATTTGAAAGACTGATAATGCCAAGTCTTGACATGGACCTAGAGAAACATGAATTCTTACACATTGCTGTTGGGTTTGGAGAATGCAAAATCACTTTACAAAACAGTTTGATAGTTCCTTATAAAGTTAAATATATATTTATACATAATCCAGCAATTAAATGCTTAGGTATTTACCCAAGAGAAGTGAAAACTTACGCCACACAAATTTGTACACAAAGTTTTGTAACACCGTTATTTATAATAGTTAAAATTGTATACAATCCAAATGCCCAACAAGATTTAAATGGGTGAACAAGTGTGTGGTATATCCATACAATGAAATATCACACAAAAGTAAAAGGATTGAAAATTACGATGAATGCAACAAGAGCAAATCTCAGAAACATTATGTTGAGTAAAAGAATCCAGACAAAAAACAACATGTATTTTGTTTCTGCTTATATGAATTTCTAGAAAAGGTAAAATAATCTACAGTGACAGCATGTCAGTGATTCCCTATACCATGTATGGAATGGGGAGTGACTGCAAAGGGGAAAGAGAAAACTTTTTTGGGTGTTAGGAGAATTGTCTATCTTGGCGGTAATAAAAGTTACACAGATGTTCACATTTCTGAAAATTCATTAGTGTGCACACTTAAGTTGGTATAATTTTGTATGTGTTATACCACAATGCATTTCTTTTAATAAAAAAAAATGTGAACAGATGGGTAAGGAGCAAGTGGTATGAAAGCCAACCTTAGCTTTGTGAAAGATGTAAAATAAAAAATATATATATATCAAGTTGCTCTTAATTGAAAAACCAGGAAAATTCAGCATAGAGATTTGCAGCATAGAGATTTTAATTTATTTTAATAGTGAGGTTTTTCCCCAACAATTACAACTTCCTAAAATTACAATAAGCTTGCTTTTGAGATGGCAATTTCCTTCTCAGTGAAGACATCAAGTATCAGCTGATGATCATTTTTCAGATATGTTCAAGAAGTACCTTAGAGATTAAAGTTTGTATTAACCAATCTTTAAGATGATTAAATAATACTAGAATCTATGATAGAGTTCTGCCTATAATGTTTTCTAAAATATCTCTTATTAATATTTCAATTGTAGTCTCCAGTGCTGCATACAGAGGCAACAACTTCAGATCTCTGCACAATCTATTTTTTAAGAAGCATGTAATCTGGAAGAGAAGACAAAAGTGGTGTAGCAAAATACAGTGCATTCCATATAGAGATATAGAGATATCCCCCGAGTTCTTTCATGACATAGAAGCAATGTCACATTCTTAATATGGTAATTTGTGATCTCTTCCTGAAATATTTAAATATTAATTAGGAACAATTATAATAATTAAGGCATGAATTATTTATAAAGATACCAGTTATTCCTAAAATATTTGGAGATTATTTTAACATGAGGGTATTTCTTAGAATACCTCCAGTGAACTTCCAAAACATGTCTTTGAAAACCCAAACGTGTTTAGCATGGTTGTATAATCCAGGAAAACCTCAAGGAAAAATGTGAATGTTGCAGATTATTCACCATTTAAAATTTTCTAGCATTCATTTTTCCTTAAGTATAAATAATTGACTATAAACTATGCAAAGACTTGTTTACCTGTATTGCTTTGAGATTCATCAGGTATGTCAGTTAAAATGAGCCAGTCTCCTCCATTACCACTACTCACTGTGCATGCTTCTACTTAAGAATTGGTGGAGATAGTACTATGACTCAGTTTGAATTTAAAATCAAGGTAATGGAGGGCGCCTGGGTGGCTCAGTTGGTTAAGCGACTGCCTTCAGCTCAGGTCGTGATCCTGGAGTCCCGGGATCGAGTCCCGCATCGGGCTCCCTGCTCAGCGGGGAGTCTGCTTCTCCCTCTGACCTTCTTCCTTCTCATGCTCTCTGTCTCTATTCTCTCTCTCTCAAATAAATAAATAAAATCTTTAAAAAAAAAATAAAATCAAGGTAATGGAACTAAACAAGATAGTTATCTCCCTTTCTCCTTATTCTCCCTTAGAGAGTTTTTGAGGTCAGATATTTGTAAAATGAAAATATTAAGCCAAATTTAACAGTAAATTTTAAACAGTGAACATGTGTGTAACTTTTATTACCATCAAGATAGACAATTTTCCTAACACCCAAAAAGTTTTCCTTTTTTTCCCTTTGCATCATTAGAGAAAGCAATCCCAGCTTCCATTTATCCTGAAGTATAAATTGCATATGAAAAGCAGCTCAAATTTAAGTCATGTCAGAGCAACTGTCTTTCTGAGTTTTAGCTTGGAACTCATATTTGAAATAATTGTTTCTCATTCAATGCCATCCTGATACTGATAGCAGGGTAAACAGTTCAGCAGGGACCTGGATGTACAGCAGTGCTCTTGCTCCAGAGGACATCTTTGATTGTTCACATTTTCTTCCAGTCCCATCACAGTGTTAAAGTCCCTGATATCACACAGCACATTTTTAATACTAACTATATCCTCTAATTTTGGCAGAAATCCACTCCACTTTTGTGCAATACATTAACATACAGAAATTTAATTGCATTTCTTGTTACTGTTTATCAACAAAGAGCATTACCTTTTTGAAGCTCAGATCCTTAATATTGCTGTCCTCTGCAAGAAACATTCACTCCTTTAATTCCCTTGTTCCTTAGCCTACCTATGTCATATACATCAGTTAAGAAGACATTTCACCAAGGATGCCTTTTCTCATCTTTCTAGATAAGAACAAGACTCCCTGATACATGGATCATAGTATCCTGCCAATATTTACTAATATTAGTGAGTATTCATTAGACTGTAGGCTCCAGAAAATATGGACAATACTTGTTTTTCTCAACCTTGTATTACCAGCATCTAATGCAATGCCTGGAGCATAGTAGAAGCTCTATACATGTTTAATGATTAATAAATAAGTGAATGAATAAATGTGTTAATAACTAGGTAAATGGATAGATAGTATTTGTAAGGCATGATACACTTACACAGTCATTTCATTAATATTCACTCATTTATATATACTTTTATACTTTTATACCCTTCACATTGAATTTAATCAGTAGGGATATAGGATTTAAGTGGAGTAAACTGTGATAATATGTATCAAAAACATTTATAAATGAGTAAGCACTTTGTCAAGGCAAGAGAGAAAAAATTAAAAGCCATTGTTATGTTCTTCAAGTATTATTTTTTATATACTGTATTACGCATACACATTCTCACTAGCATGTTATCACCTACATTATTATTATTTCCATTTCCTTCCCAATTTTTTTGAAGTCTTTATCTGACCTGTGGTCTTATTGAATTGCCTTGTTTTAAACCACTTCCCCAGTTTGTCAGGGTCATATTATGGTCATGATGAATTTTGATCTTGAAATTCAAAGCGTTAATCAGTCTTTACAACTACAGAGAACTGTAAATTACTAAGTTCACAGACTTTTCCATCATCTAAGTCATTGATGAAAATATTAAGTAGCCTCTGGCCCAAGATTAACCTCTACATAATAAAACTTCTGTTTACCTTGGTTGGCAAAGAACTATCAATGAGTTTGATTGTTCTACGTTCTACTTTGTTTTCAATAAATAGGTCTATGGTGCTGATCCATTTTTATCAATTTGTGAATAAGTCAATAATTAGTATTTTTATAATAGTAGTATTGAAGACTCATTTCAAATTTTGGATGAAAAAAGGCTAACATTAATGAAAACTACTAGCCAAAATAGATTAATAATCGTAAGAACAGTTAAAGTAAATCTTAAATTTGCTCCTGTGTTTATTTCCTTTCCTGTGCTGTTCCCCGCGTGACACTCTCCTTTTCTGAATATGACCGCTTCAAGCATGATGTCCTTCTCTGGCTGCTGTGCCATGAAGAAGTCTTTGTGATTATGAGAGGTGATCATCTTTGATGGATACTGAGATAAATATACTGTGCATTCTCAATCTCAAATTCATCTCTTGGACAATGAAATGATTTCACTTGTTGCTTGATGATGAGGACTTCTTCCTCAGAATAAACAAGACCTTATTTTGTCTCTTTATGCAAGTCATCTGTCCACAGTTCTGCCTCTCTCCAGCAAACTGTGACTCCTTACTGACAAATGAATATTCATTCATCTTTGATCCCCAGTGCTTAGCACAGAGTAATTGTGTATGCCACGCCACGAGTGATTGTACACTACTATGCCATGAAGTAGGAAAATCTGGAGTTGTGAGGCATCAGCAGAGAGGAAATACGAGGGCCCCTCTGAATTTTAAGAACAACATACTTAAGATGGATTGGGTGAGTAATCCAAGGGGCTGACTAGTTGGCAGCTAGCCTGTCTTCAATTTTAAAATTCTGTATTATAAGCATCTCTGGATGCACTTTGAAATGGATAGATAGGAAATCTTTTTCTTGTTTTTTTAATTTTCTTTTTTTAGCTGATGAGGAGACCATGTGGGTCTCTGTTCTCCTGACCTTTGTTGTTTCCTAAGGTTATTTCTCTAAGATCTAAACACAAATATTTTCAGGAAGCCAAGAGACTCCAAAGAAAAATGATAAATAATAGAAATTGCTTTCATTTTTGAATGCTTGGAAAAATCCACAAAAATATGTTTACTTAAATTTTTCAGTCAAACTTTGAATTCATGGGATTTTACTTGTCTTACCGAAGGAAAAAAATCATTAAATAATCAATATGATAAGATACATATATATGTATATAAAATTATCATTCATTTAAAATTTGGAAATAATGTATATTCCAATAACTGATTTGGAAATTGTCAGTATTAAGAACTAAGCTTATGCCTTTCTACAAGCTTTTGTAGCCCCATATTAATACATTCTCTGAACATTATTTCACCTCAACTAGTGTAGATGATTTCCAGTGAACAACAGATGACTTGTTTAAATATTTGCAATGAATTCTAGTTAAAATAGGCTAAAAAATAGTGCAATGGGTGCTACAACTTACTATACATTATTTGTACCTGAGCAAAATATGTTCTAACATAGTTTGAATTTTATTTGCTTTTCTTTCTATAATGACTAACCTTCTTTTCTTTTACCACAAAATTCAGAGTTTGATTTTTCAATCTTCAAATTTGCCTCTAATTAAATTTCTACTCTTATTTTTCTTCTATTCTGAAAGCTAAATTTTTATGCGAAAATTGTTTCTACAGATATTGAATGTTTTCATATTAGGAATAATTTTAATACACTTACTTTGTGCTTTTGAAATGTGCCATTATCTTTAGGAGGGCTAAACAGAAATGCCGTTTTCAGTGGAAAGTTATAAAATACGTTATCCTTTGAGATAAGTTTAAAACGATTATTCTAATGATTCAAACAAATATATTTCAAGAATATTGATAGGAATTTTCAAACTAATTTGTGTGATAACCATCAATAACATAAAGATGAGTAAGACATAAGATGAATGCCTGTTATTTTAAAACATAATTAAGCAAAAGAGAAGCTGTGCACAACTAGCTAGCATGCTCTGAAAAAATAATTAGCTCATTAACTAAACTATAACAGCCCTTTCTCATTTCTAGATTCTAACTGAAGAATGAATGGAAATAGTAAGGTGAGCTCATTGTACGATACACATAACCATGAGAAAATTATAATTTCTGCACAAATGCCCATATTGTTTGAGATCTTTATTAATATGATAGTGGGGTACAGGGAATGATGCTATGAGAGATTCACACCTCTGAATGTTGTGTGTGGGTGTGCACATACGCACATAGGCACACACTCGAGATAAAGCAATATAGATGAATTCCAAGACTCCTTTTTTCTCCTGTCCACTCCCATTTCACTCCTAATTTGGTATGAATACTTCCAGTCCATGTTGTAATATTTTTACTATATTAAAATGAATCCATGAGCAATATATGATTGCTTTGAGTTTTTGAAAATTTTATACATGTCATCATGCCAAATTGTAATTCTGAAAAACATCTATCAAAGACACATAATTAATTCTTTTTTTGAAGTATGGTATTGCACCTTTAAAATGGTTTACACATATCTTCTGTAAGCAGCATATAAACTGAAAGTTTTAAATCTATTTTTATTGTTTCTGTAATCAGATGTGATTACTGATAATATGTTGACTATTTCTCCTTTATTTTTCCATGTTTCATCTTTTCCTATGTTATCTTTGTTTAGTTAGATTTTTTAATTCTCTTTTTATGATCTACCTTTTTATGAATTATATATGCAGTATTCATTTTTGATGGTTTCTAAAAATTTCAAATGCATTCTTAACTTTATATAGGCTAAAACTAATCATTATTTCAGCTTCTTCCTAAACAGTTCATGGGCCCCCTGAATTTTACTTCTCGTTTCCAATCTTTCAGTATATTATCTAGTGTTTTAGTCCTTTGTACCTACCCCCTTTTACTATTAGTTTTTACACTCAATAGCTATTTAAATTTATCTTCAAATTACTAATTTCTTTACTTGTCACTATTCAATATACCCTACTTCTTCTGTTTGTGTTTATTTTCTTTCTTGCTGAAGAACATTTCATGTACAATGGTCTCCAATCTTGGCTAAAACACATGAAAATTATGTGAGAAGTCTTTAAAGCTCAGTATTCAGGCACCTCCCTGGATCAATTAAGTGAGCAAATCTTGAGATACTCATTCAGGTATCAGAATATTTTTTATTGCTCCCCAGATGATTCCAAAAGCTGACATCATTGCTTGAGTCCTTTTTTGGGGGGAGTATAGTTTGTGTGTGGTAATTCTCCTTTGTCTCTTGATGATGAAAATACCTTTACTTACTTCCTGTTCTTGAGTGATTTTGTTTAACTAGGTATACAATTTTAATTTGGATAATTATAGGTCCTCAGGACTTTGGAGATACTCTATTATCTTTCAACATCTATTTCTTTTTTGAGAAGACAACAAATATTTAAACCTAGCCCTCAGAAACAAGTATTATTTCCAGTCCCCCCTTGAATTTCTTGGCTTTATCTTCTACTCATTACTCTAATGTTGAATATTTTTTTCCCCTTAGATCCCGACATGGGGGATTTCTGCTCCCACATCATTTTTTGTAAGTTTGTTCATTTATTGTTTGTTTATTTGCGTTTTATCAGTTGCTACATATAAAAGGAGCACATAAAAACAAACACACATGTGACTGTGTTTAGTTTGGCAGGAAAGATTTCCAATATCAATGTAACCTATCTGATTGATTAAGAGCATCTCTCTTTCTTTCTTTTCTCTTATACAATTAACTTGGATATTATAAGTCTTACATTCAATATACTCTTTACCTTTCTTGAAATATGTATGCTTGATGAGAATGTAACTTGATTTGTTGCTAGGACTAATTTTCCTGTTTGCAACTTCATGCAGAGTTCTAGCTTGTCACATCAGCATAGATAATCTTATACATTATCTGTAAATAGCATCATCTCTCCCTTTCTAAAATTTACTTCTAAGTTTTTACCTCTAGCAGAAGGACTGTCCTGAAACACTTTTACACCTTAATGGATCCAAGTGGGTGGACTTAAAATAGATTTCTGCATTACAGAGGCATTTGTCCTTACGGAGACTGATTTATATTCTTTGCACATATTTTCGTGTTATATGCCCAGTGTAACATGAAAGGAATTAGTATATTGAATGTTACATTTAACAAAGAATCCAGCAGAATAGTATCATGTAGAGGTTCCCCCCCATTATTTCTATAAATAACAACAACAATAATAGTAACATACAAGATAATTTCTACCTATAGCGGTCTGACTTTTTTTTTTAATGCAGTAGAAGGTCCTTCACACTCTATTTGTCAGTATGGCTTTAAGGTTTTCATTTTGTTGGCTAGAAGACAGATAAAGGGGATTACGAACAGAACTGAGCCTGGTTTCTGCTAATCTCCAACTTGAATTCTTTCAAGGGTTGCAAAATATGATTCAAGTATTTCACAAGCCTTTATAACCTGAGCCAGACTTTGTCATCTGTCTGGTATATGTGCCATCATGGGTGGATTTGGAACTGACATTTTATATCTCTGATCTCAACTGTATAAATATTTGTTTAGAGTGACTATCAACATAGCACACAGGCACTTTCCTCTCTGATGTATAGAGGATAAAACAGTTCTTAACTGGGGCCCTATGGATGGGGCAGGCACAAACTATCAGAGGGCAATGAGACAAATTTTCAGTGAACTCAGATTTTATATTT
The DNA here is from genome assembly GCF_011800145.1 of Mirounga leonina. Lineage (NCBI taxonomy): Eukaryota > Metazoa > Chordata > Mammalia > Carnivora > Phocidae > Mirounga > Mirounga leonina. The sequence continues at coordinate 27,884,910 of NW_023270415.1, read as the reverse complement.
CTCTATAGGCAAAATGTAGAGCAGTTGTTTCTATACCAAAAAAACCCTATTTCTTATAATTTGGGTTACATTAAAAATATCTCATGTATACGGCCATTTATCTGAATCTATAAATGGTGAACTGGTTTTCCCAAATACTTTATATGAGGATTCTTTCTCTCATTTGGAATTAAAGATTCTATCTAAAGATTCTATTTTTCTATTGTCTTCCAAAGTACTATCTTCTAGGAAAACTGTTTTAAAACATCAAAAAAAAAAGTTTCAGGCAATATTGTCCAAATATCCTAATCCTTATTAGATGAATTAATATTCCCAAAGAAATAACTCATGCTTATTTCATGGAAATAAGATTAAATTGATGTTATGAATATTATCATCTATCATAAGTTGTTTGTTAATATATTCAGTATACAATATAAAATCTGTCCTTGTAATAAGATGACCCCAAATAGTTTAGCAAATCTTGAAAATGATAAGGATTAAAATCAAGGACATATAAAAGACACAGAGGCTTAGAGAGCTTGGAAGGAATTTAGAGCCATCTATTTCTATCCTGTTTTCCTCAGATGGGGAAATGAAGGCAGGCACCTTAGCATGATTTTGAAATCTCTAAAAATGATATGATTTCTCTTAGAATTAAAGAATAATTTAAAGGTTTAAGAAATGAAGAACTTGGGGCACCTGGATGGCTCAGTCATTAAGCATCTGCCTTTGGCTTGGGTTGTGGTCCCAGGGTCCTGGGATTGAGCCGCACATTAGGCTCCCTGCTCTGCAGGAAGCCTTCTTCTCTTTCTCCCACTCCCCCTGCTTGTGTTCCCTCTCTCGTTGTGTCTCTGTCAAATAAATTAAAAAAAAAAATGAAGAACTGATCACTTAAATTCTATCACTTATTCAGCATTTTTTTTGAAAATCTACCTTTTGCAATCATTCTACATATACCAGCTTGCAGAGGTGAATAACACTGTCCCTAGTTTCAAATAACTACAAGCAAGAATCCCCAATACTAGTGTATGCTGAGGAAATTAAAGATGGTCCTGTGAGAAATTCTGTTACAATGTTAAATTTATTAAGTGAAACAAAATATCTTTTCATATTAGAATGCTCTGTTTTCATTCTAATGATGCCGATGATAGTGGTTGTATCTTGTAGTTTCCATGGAGCAAAATAAAAAGTTAATAATGTGACATAAATTTGGTCTCTCAAATTTATTGTCATTTCTATTGTTGTTACTGATAGAAATATCTGTCAACTATTAGAAAAAAATGTGGAAATCAAGATCTAATAAAAAAAGGACAAGATAATGGATAATTAGAGAATATTTATAATCAATAAATTAGAAATAGGCTCACATGCTAAGGAAACCACAGTGGTGGATGTTTTGTTTATCATAAAGCTTTAATAATGAGTAGGAGTCATCTAGGTGACTCAGGTGTGGGAAGATATGCTAAAAACCAGTGTTGGATCTGCTAGCAAAATCTGGAACTGTTTCTTTGGTATCAAATTTCACCTAAGACTGTGCTTCTAGTTTGGGTACATGGGTGGTTCAATCGGTTAAGCATCTGCCTTCATCTCAGGTCATGATCCCAGAGTCCTGGGATCAAGCCCCAACGGTAGCCTTGTGGCTCTCTGCTCAGTGGGGAGTCTGCTTCTCCCTTTCCCTCTGCCTATCTCTCCACCTGCTTGTGCTCTCTCTCTGTCAGTAAATAAATAAAATCTTAAAAAAAAAAAAAAAAAAAGACTGTGCTTCTAGCCAAAATGGAGTAATAGGAACTGGATTTACTGTTAGCTTAAACAATAAAAAAATCCCCAAAATATATTAAACAGTTATTTTTGGACATTGAAAAACAAGCAGCACAGGGCAAGGGATTATATAAGCTATTAATTATAGTGATAATCTCTAAAAACCAGTGGCATAATATTTTGTACAATATACTAAAATGTTCATGTCTGAACGAGTCTCTGGTCATCTGTACAAAATAAAACTGGATTTTTTTCACATTTGCTAACAAAATGAGTTTCATATAGAATGAAATATTTAAGTATGTTAAAATACTATAATTACTAGAAGAAAACATACTTTTATAAATTTTACATTTATTGCTTTAAAAATGATACAAATATATTTTTGGTATAATTTAATACATGCAACATCAACTAGAGTATTCAATACCCATGGAGTATTCACTGGATACAGCTTTAGTAATGGGACCAAATTAGTCCTAGACTAAATTCTGTCTCAGTTGCATCCTAATGAAGCTTATAAGCAAGTCTCAAAATGATCAAACTATTTCTTAATTACATTCTAGACCAAAATTCAAGAATCTTTAAAATAATACAAAAACACCCAACAACCAATAAAGTAAAATTCACAGTATCTGACAGGCAATCTCTAATTACCAGGAATGCAAGAAGGAATATATAACCCATAATGAGAAAAATCAGTTAATAGAAAGCCTGAAAAATGTTGTGGATGGTATAATTAGTAAATTATTTTTAGGACATTTGAAGGACATTCAAACAGTTATTACAACTTATTTCCATGGGTTCAAAAAGCTAAAGGAAAGCATCAACATTTTAAAGAGACATGGAGGATATGACACAAATTTTACATCTAGAGATGAAAAATATAGTTTCTGAGATGAAAAGTAAACTGAATGGGATTAAAAGAGATGAGACAATGCAGAAGCAAGATTAGCCTCCCTGGAAAAGCAAATTTTTGCTGTTATAAAATATAGAGTCTGAAATTATGAAAATTTTCTTTAACGTTATCAAAATTAAGCACCTCTCTATAGTATGGATTGTCTTGCATAATGAAAATATCTAAATTTTTTTTTTAAAGATTTTTTTATTTATTCATTTGAGACACAGAGATACAGAGAGAGAGAGAGAGAGAGAGAGAGCATGAGCAGGGAGAGAGGCAGAGGGAGAGGGAGAAGCAGGCTCCCTGCTGAGCAGGAAGCCTGATGCGGGGCTCGATCCCAGGACGCTGGGATCATGACCTGAGCCGAAGGCAGACGCTTAACCATCTGAGCCACCCAGGTGCCCTGAAAATATCTAAAATTTAAATACTCAAATAAAAATGTATATCAGCAGAATGAAAAGAAAATGTGAAAGTACAACACTAGTTATGGAGGAATATAGTAAAGGGAAATAAAATTATTTTATTTTATATATAAATAAAATAAATTAATAAATAATACAAATTTTATATGATAAATATAGTTGGTTTACATTGAACAAAAATGATATAAGGATTAGCATATTTCCTTTTCTGAGAAGCAGGAATCAATTTAAAAGGCAAATGAATATAAAGAATGATTAATTTTTACACATTATCAGCCTTTGATTTCTTTTTTTTTTTTTTTGTCACTGACAACATCCCCTGCAGAAAATTATAAAATTTTCAAAATACTTGTTGAAGGGTGAGATGTCAAGATTTTTAATGGCTATGGGAGAAAGTATTAGCAAATCCTTTCTTTGAAACTCAGTTCAGAAAATAAAGCCCTTTGTGCCAAGTGAACTCATATTAAATAACTGCCTTTCAGAGCAGCTCAAGAATAATAGGGTGCACCATTCTGGTGCTTTCCTACATATCCTATATCCTACATATTGTGTATATAAGCTATGTATCTATATCTACATCTAAATATATATCTATATCTCCTAAAATACTACTTTACATATAATGAAGTCATATTTTCCATATAGCTGTTCCAGTAGTCATTGACAAAATGTTATTATTAATTATTATTCCATCTATCCAAAAATATGTGAGATGAGAGAAATGTGCTAAAAGCTTGAACCATCTTCTGACTGGATTTGGGTTTATCAGTAATTTTAGAAAAGGAAATAACTAATTTATCATAAATTATTTTATTCCTAGTTTATTAGGTAGAAATATCAAACTGAATCTGTTAAGGTTGGATGGACTTGTCTTAGAAGATAATATCTGTGGTTCTCACCTTGTGCTAAGACATATATCACTTGTGAATAATCAGACAAGTGTATACATTATTAAAATAGGTTATTATTTATGGTTTTATAAACAAAGTTTATAGAAATAATTTATGATTAATTGCATAATCAATTTGAAATGTCATTGAAATATAAAATTATAAGTAAGTATTATTGATGTTTTTCCCCCAAGGGGAGAAAATGGCATTCTCTCTGTCACTTTCTATATTCTTATAAAGAAAATATGAAGGTGGAGTCCATCTGGTATAGTTCTCGAAATGGGCTGTTGAAGTGATATGTCTTTGGGTTTTTAAAAGAGGATTCAGGCAAGAAATGCACTGGTTTTCATTAAACTTTTGAAGAGGGTGTAAATTATATATGTTTTATCTAACATTGTGATTGCCTGACAACCACCATCAAATTAAGCTTGCAAAAATTAAGGTAACTGGGTGCATGGACAGGTATGCATGAGAACAGACATTGTTCATCCTTTGATTACATTGATTACATTGTCACCACTGTCTTACTACAAAGAAATTGTATCCTAAAAACAGTGATGAGATCCAGATATTCCAAATGATTTGAACGTTCTCAGCTGTAACATTGCCGAGCACAAGTTTTCTTCTTCCTATATAATGCTTTCTTCTACCCATATTAGGCTGCCACTTGGTAAAGTTTTATAAAAGGAAAGTAACCTACTAAAATAGCCCACTTGAATAATAGTTTCTAATATAGACCAAAGATAGTATCTAAATCATCACTTTCTAGCCACTGTGACTTATGTTTTGTGCTTTCTCAGTTGTCTTTCTCCCACAGATTCTTATAAAGATGGTTCCCTCAGGTCACTGAGTTTCCTTCTAAAAACACAACTTTTAATAAGATACTCTGTTACCACTCACCACATCCAAATTAGAACTTCTTCTCTCCAATCTTCTCCATTATGTCACTGAGTAGTATATTTTTTATAGTACTTATTTCTTCTTGAAATTATCTTGATCTTCTATGTGTATATTTCTTTGTTCTCTAACTCCCAAAGCAAAAATATAAACTCTGTAGAAGTAGGGATTTTGTCTCTCTCTAGGGCCTAGCACATTGCCACACATGAAAGACACACTCAAAAATTATTTGTTCTTTAATAAATTAATGTACTATTGAAACAGGACTGACCTATTGAATCACAATTAATCTGACCCTTTGTCACATACAAATTATTCAACTATAAATATATAGAAAGCCAATAAAATAACAACTTTTTACATATAAAAAAGGCTTAATATTTTTTAATGTGCTTTTTGATTGAAAATATTTAGAAGTGAAGAAGAAAAGTTGTATGAGCACATGAAAATTTTTGCAGCTGTATATTTCTACATCAAAGATTCTCACATTCTGTTTTTTTCTTCCCCAAGGGGGTCTTCAATTTTTCTCAAATTTATTCTAAAAAAATAGAGATTTAAAATATACACTGTTAGAGTTCTGCTTAGGATAAAGAAAGTTTTAAAAATGTTGCTCCCAGACTAAACAGTGGGGGAAAAAAAACAACCCATAAAATACAAAATAGTAACTCTCCTTGAACCAGAGAGCTGAAACTTCAAGGCAACCACATAATATATATTTCAAAAAGGGGCAAGCACCTGCAAGGAGAAATGAGACACAAGGCTAATCTTACTTTTGAGGAAGCATGGGAGGAAGACAATCCTTGTCAGTTCCAACTGAAGTGGATAAGACAGAGCAGCTACGTTTTTCAATAGCTGCTGAAGAGCGGATGTGGGTTAGTTTCACACACAAGTGGGTTAGCTGGAGAAGTGGGAAAGAGACAGAAAAAAAAAAAAGGATAAAGAGAGGGGAGAAAGAGAGGGAAGAAAAGAAAACACACACATTTAAGTTACCAATATCAGGAATAAAAAGGAAGACATCAGTACAGATGTTATGAACATCAAACATGACAAGAAGTTATTATGAATAATTATTGAGGCATTGATTTTGACATTTTGAATGAAATGGACAAAATCGTAAAAAAAGACAACATAAGAAAGCTGACAGAAAGTGAAATAGAAAATCTTATAAGCATATATTTACTAAAGTAATTGAGTGCACTAATAAAACTTTTCATAAAACGAATATTCCAAGCCCAGGTGAATTAATTTGTGAATTAATCTATTTATTTGTGAATTAATCTAAATATTTACAAATGTTTTGCAAACACTTCCAAAGGGTAGAAAAATTAGGAACATATCCAAATTCTTTATATGAGGCCAGGAAATTCTAAAACCTGATGAGAATATAAGAAAATAAAATTACAGACTCATTAACAATATAAAACCTTAAAAGAAAGAAAAACATCGATCATCTACAAAAGGTAAAAATAGCATTTGAATACAAAGAAAAAATACACTTGGGGAATATAGCAGAGTAGAAAGCATCAGGAATCTATCTCCCCACCTAGACAACAATTGCAGTGGCAGGATCTAATGTAACTATTTTGGAACTCTGGAATCTATAGAAGGCTTGCAAATTTCAGGGGAAGATTTGGGCTGTAAATTGCAGTTAATTGGTCAATTTAAGCTCTTTGCTCACCAACAAGTTACCCATTTCCCACCTCAGGGTCTTGCGACAGGGCTCATGCATGTGTTCTGAGAGCAACTTGCATGCATCTTGTGGGAGCCAACAATAAAACAAACAACCCAATTAAAAAATGGGCACATGACTTAGATATTTCTTCAAAGGAGATATATGAATGGCCAATAAACACATAAAAAGATGCACAACATCACTAATTATTTGGAAATGCAAAGGAAAACATCCTAATACTTATTAGGATGGCTACTCTAAAACAAACCAAAGCAAAAACAAAATAGAAAATAACAAGTGTTGGTGAGGATATGGAGAAATTGAAATCCTTGTGCACTGTTGGTGGGAATGTTCAGTTTTATGGAAAACAGTATGGTAGTTCTTCAAAAAATCAAATATAGAATTATCATATAATCCAGCAATTACACTCCAAGGTATATGCCCCAAAGAATTGAAAGCAGGTTCTCTATGAGATACTTGTAAAACCATGTTAATGGCAACCTTATTCACAATAGCTAAAATGTGGAAGCAACCCAAGTGTCCATTGATAGATGAATGGACCAGCAAAATGTGGCATATACATACAATGGAATATTAGCCTTACAAAGGAAGGAAATCCTGACACATGCTACATGGATAAACCTTGAGGACATTATGCTAAGTTAAATCAAACTATGACAAAGGACAAAGACCGTATGGTTTCATTTATATGAGATAACCAAAGTAGTTAAAATCCTAGACAACAATATGATTGTATTAATCATGACTGAACTGTATACTTAAAAATGGTTAAGATGGTAAATTTTGTTATGTGTACTTATGTGTTATGTGTACTTTAAAATTTACGATTTTGTCCATTTCATTCAAAATGTCAAAATCAATGCCTCAATAATTATTCATAATAACTTCTTGTCATGTTTGATGTTCATAACATCTGTACTGATGTCTTCCTTTTTATTCCTGATATTGGTACAGTGAAAAAATATTAAAATATACAGAAATGTAAATGGGTAAGAACAGTTAAGGCAATCTGGAAAAGAAGAAGCAAGCTGGGACTTACACTCCCTGATATCAAGTTTTATTATATAGCTATAATAGTTAACAGAGTGTGATACCATTGCAGACACAAATAGAATAGTGGAAAAGAATACTGAGACCAGAAACAGACCTCACACATATATGAACATATTTTATGAAAAAAAGTGATTCTACAGTGCAGTGGGAAAAAGTGGTTATTTCAATAAATGAGGCTATATCAATGGTTTTCCATATGGAAAATAATGTATAAAACTCCTTTCTCTACCACACACAGAAATGAATTGCATATAGATTGCATATTTAAATATGAATTTTAAACAGTGAAGCATTTAGTAGACAACTGGAAACATATCTTCATGCCTTCCAACTAGGCAAAGATTTCTAAAAATGGACGTATGTGCTAAATATGAAGAAAAACAATCAATAAATGGATTTACATTAGAATTAACAACTCTTATTCATCAAATGCCCACTTGGAGAGAGGATGAACAGTGGTAGAAGTTATTCCAACAACATGTATCTTGGAAAGGAATATACAGACTATCCCTGCAAATTTGTATGAAAAAGACACACACACACACACAAAAGATAACCAAAAGAAAAATTACCACACTTCAATAAACAAAGTGAGTTTTCAAATGTCTGTTTTAACATACAAAATGGTTGCTCAACCTATTAATCATTAAAGAAACACAAATTAAGACTATAATGGATTACCACTGCAAATCATTTAGAAACACTAGACTAAAAAATAAGGAATAGTATGCATTGTTGAAGATGCAGAACAACTGATATAACTACTTTGGAAAACTGTCAGCTTCTGCTAAAATTGAACATGTACAGAGCCCATGACTCAAAATTTACCCTTCAAAGTGTGGTTCCAACATGTTCAAATGTTCACTAAAAGACATGTATCAAAATGTACATTGAAGCCCAGTTCATAGGGCTATATACATTTCTGTTTTTATCTTATTCTTTAATAAATAGACAAAATTCCCTAGTAAAACACCAGCATGTTCTAACTTGCGAATACAACTTGTATGAGCTACTCTGTTCTGGCCTTGTCTTAACCCTTTAGAACATCTCCTGTTGCCTCCCTTTTCTATCTCATCACTCCACGTTCCTGGAACAATGTGCTCTGGCACTGTTGAATTTCTTGTGTTCTCCCAAATGCACTAAGCTACAGTATTCACTAAGGTACATTTGTAGGCTCACCTTTTCCTTTTACTCTTTACACCTCTACCCCTCCTCATTTTTTAAACTATTCTTCAAAATCTGTTATTGTTCTTAATAGCTCAGGTCTCACTGCTCTGAGATTTCCCTCACATTCTTCCAAAGTGCTCCACCCCAAAAAGAGTGTGTACTCTCCTTAGATATAACTCTGTCACTTTCTGCACATAAATATGACAACACTGGTCATGACTGGGTATCTCACTACTTGTGTTTATTCCCTATCAGATTATAAATCCATTGAGGGATGTTGAGGAAAGGACTTATGGGCACATACATTTATTTTTGATCCATTGGTCCATTGTCCAAAGCTTGTTAGAAAGTAATTACTAAATAGGCATCTGCTCAATGATCAAGTGAATTATTAAGAGATTTCCCCTAATGAATAAGTAGAATTGGCTGTTTAAACATGCGTAGCTTCTATTCCATCTAGGAAATGTATGAACCTCATCCTTCAGTTCAAGACAATATATGAGCCAGAATCAAATTACAGCAACATTTTCAATGTGTGATTCAGGGACTCCTGGGAGTCTGTAAGGTCAAGACAATTTTTCCTAATAACACTAAGACATCATTGATTTTTTTCATCATTGTCTCATAAGTGGAACTTTCCAGGTTGTGCACATCCTGTGGTATCACAACCAAATGGATGCAGAAATAAATATGAGACTCTAGATGTCTTCTACTGAGCCAGATATTAAAGATATTTGTAAAAATGTAAAATAATGCCACTTTTCTCATTGACATTTTTTTTAAAGATTTTATTTATTTATTCATGAGAGAGAGAGAGAGAGAGAGAGAGGCAGAGGGAGAAGCAGGCTCCCCGCAGAGTGGGGAGCCCGATGCGGGACTCGATCCCAGGACCCCGGGATCATGACCTGAGCCGAAGGCAGACGCTTAACCATCTGAGCCACCCAGGCGCCCTCATTGATATTTTTCTTCCTGAAAGTATAGCTATAATTCATAAAAATGTGCAATTTAGACTCATTTGTAATGGGCTTATTATTGTTATTTCAAAATCAATTAATTAAAAAATTCCCAGTTAAACTTCTAATGTGGGAAATATTGATAAGTACAACCCACAAAAACTAAAGATCTTTGAGGTTTTCAATTAAAATGTAAAGTATCCTTACAGTAAAAAATAAAAAGAAACTGGGACTTCTGGGGAATATGGTGGCTTAGGAGAACCCTAAGCTCATCTTGTCCCATGGATACAACTAGATAGCCACATCAGTGTAAATAACCCAGAAAACAACTTGAAGACTGGCAGAACAGTCTCTCCACAGCTAACTGTAGAGAGGAAGCTGCATGGAAGAGGGTGGGAAGAGCAGACACATGGCTGGGAGCCAAACAGACCCAAAGGACAGTTCACAGGAGGGAGGACTTCTTGGGCATGGGGAGGAGAATGAAACAGACTCCCAAACCAGGGAACTTACACAGGGAAGATGAATCCCCATAACATTTGGCTTTGAAAACCAGAAGGGCCAAATTTTGCAAATTCTTAAAATCAGTAGGAATTTTAAAAATCAGGAGGCTTGTGGAGGGCAAGAGAAAACTGATTCCCTACCCTTAAAGAGACAGCACAACAAACAGCCATTTGGAGACACAGTATAGAAGCAGCAGTTTGAAAAATGCTGGGGGAGTATACAGGAGGGAGATTTGTTTACTAACTCAGACCATGTGGTGGAGGGGTAGGGATCATTGGGAAATTTCTCCGGGAACAAAGGAGCTGGTGGACACCATTTCCCTCCCTGCTCCCCAGCATAAATGCAGGAACACCCGTGGGAATCTGCACAGTGCCAACACTGGCTACCTAACTTGTTAACATCATGCTTTGCTCCCACATTCTCCTGTGGCCATTCCTCCTCCAGCCAGGCTTAGGCTTCAGGTCCCCTCTCACAACAGACCCTGGCAAACCTTGTTAACACCAAGTCCAAACACTGTGTGCTTCCGTGGATCCTCTTGTTTCAACCTGGCCTGCCTAGGTTCCTGGCAGCTTCAGGTACCCTTGTACCTGCACAGAACTTACTGGTACCTATTGCCCCACCTCCACCTTCTTCTGCAGTTTGGTGTTACTTCATGTCTGGCAAACACCTGGTCTGACTCAATTTAAGTCCAAGGCAACTCAGACTGGCCCACTAACAACACAGGAACCAGAGCCTGACCACCATAGGCAAAGAGAGCCATTGCAGACAACTAGACTAAAGGTAAAAGGGACTGAGCCACAATAGCGGGCACAAGCGACATACATAGGAGACATCCCTGAAGCGCCACATTCTGGTGAATATGGGGTATTGCACTTCAGGGCACTATAGGACCTCTAATTCATAGAGGCATTACTTTCAAGAGCAGGAGACATAGCTGACATCCCTAACACATAGAAACAGATGCAGAGTTAGACAAAATGAGGAGATGGAAGAATATGTCCCAAATGAAAGAATAGGACAAAAATCACAGCAAGAGACCTAAATGAAAGGGAGATAAGTAATATACCTGACAGAGAATTTAAAGTAATGACCATAAAGACACTCACTGGACTTGAGAAAAGAGTAGAGGACCTTTGTGAGACCTTAACAAGAAGATAAAAAACATAAAAAATACCAATCAGAGATGAAGAACTCAATAAATGAAATTATAAATGATCAAGATGAAATAAATTGTATACTACAGGAAGCAGAAGAATGGATCATTGACCTGGAAGACAGAATAATGGAAGGTAATCAAGCTGAACAGAGAGAGAAAAAATAATAATAAATGAAAATAAGCTCAGAGAACTCAGTGATACCATCAAGTGTAATAACATTTGCAATATAAATATCCCAGAAGAAGAGAGAGAAAGGGGCATAGAAAATTTACTGGGAAAAATAATAGCTGAAAACTTCCCTAATCTGAGTAAGGAAACAGAAATCCAGATCCAGGAAGCACAGAGAGCCTCCAACAAAGTCAACCCAAGGAGGTCCACACCAAGGCACATAGTAATTAAAACGGCAAAAAGTAGTGATAAAGTGAGAATTTCAAAAGCAGCAAGAGAAAAGAAAATAGTTGCATACAAGGGAAACACCTGTAGGCTATCAGGTGAGTTTTCAGCAGAAACCTAGCAGGCCAGAAGAGAGTGTCATGACATATTCAAAGGGCTGAAATAAACAAAACAAAACAAAACAAAAAAACCAAACCCTACATCCAAGAATACTCTATCTAGCAAGTCTATCTTTTAGGATAGAAGAGATGAAGACTTTCTCAGACAAACAAAAGTTAAAGAAACTCATGGCCACTAAACTAGCCCCACAAGACATATTCCTAGGAACTCTTTGAGTGGAAAGGAAAGACCATAAGTAGGAGTAAGAAAAGTAGGCGGCACAAAAGCGGTAAAAATAAGTATATTTATAAAAATCAGTAAAGGTACTCGCAAAATAAAAGGATGTAAAGTATGACTCCATATACCTAAAATGTGGGCGAGAAAAGAGTAAAGAATGGGTTCAAACTTAAGTGACCATCAACTTAATATACACTGCAATATGCAGAAGATGATATGTATAAACCTAATGGTAACCACAAATCAAAAACCAGTAATAGATATACAAAACATAAAGAGAAAGGAATCCAAGTAAACCATCAGAGAAGAGAGCAAGAGAAGAAAGAAGCAGAGAAGAACTACAAAAACAACTATAAAGCAAATAACAAAATAGCAATAAGTACATACCTATCAATAATAACTTCGAATGTAAATGGACTAAATGCTCCAATTAAAAGACATGAGGTGACAGAATGTATAAAAAAAGCAAGATGCTGCCTACAAGAGACTCATTTCAGACCTAGAGACATATGCAGATTGAAAGTGAAGGGATAGGGTGCCTGGGTGGTTCCAGTTGGTTAAGCAACTGCCTTTGGCTCAGGTTATGATCCCAGAATCCTGGGATCGAGTCCCACATTGGGCTCCCGGCTCAGCGGGGAGCCTGCTTCTCCCTCTGACCCTCTCCCCTCTCATGCTGTTTCTCTCTCTCTCTCTCTCTGTTAAATAAATAAATAAATAAATAAATAAATAAATAAATAAATAAAATCTTAAAAAAAAGAAAGTGAAGGGATAGAAAAGGATTTATCATGCAAATGGCAGTGAAAAGAAAACTGGAGTAGCAATACTTATATTGAAAAAATCAACTTTAAAACAAAGACTGTAACAAGAGACAAAGAAGGATACTGTATAATAATAAAGGGGAAATCGAACAAGAATATATAACAACTGTAAATATTTATGCACCCAACATGGAAGTACCCAAATACATAAAGCAGCTAATAACAAACATAAAGGAAATAATCAATAATAATACAATGTTAGTAGGGGACTTCAACACCCCAGTTATGTCAATGGATAGATCATCCAAACAGAAAATCAACAAGGAAACAGTGGATTTAAATGACACATGGAGGGCCACCTGGGTGGCTCAGTCAATAAGCGTCTGCCTTTGGCTCAGGTCATGATCTCAGGGTCCTGGGGTCAAGCCCCATGTCAGGCTCCCTGCTCAGCAGGGAAGTCTGCTTCTCCCTCTCCTTCTGTTCCTCCCCCCGCTCATGCTTTCTCTCTCTCTAATAAATAAATAAAATATTTAAAAATAAATAAATAGATGATAGATAGATGATAGATAATAAATAAATGACACATTGAACCAGGTGGATCTAACAGAAATACTGAGAACATTCCATTCTAAAATAGCAGAATATACAGATTTCTCAAGTGCATGTGAAGCATACTCCAGAATGGATCACATTAGGCCACAAAACAAGTCTCAACAAATTAAAAAAGATCAAAGTCATACCATGCATCTTTTCTGACCACAACATCATGAAACTAGAATTCAAACAAAAGAAAAAATCTGGTAATAGCACAGATACATGGAGGTTAAATAACATGCTACTAAACAATGAATGGGTCAACCAAGAAATTAAAGAAACAATAAAAAAATACATAGAGACAAATGAAAATGAAAACACAATGGTCCAAAATCTTTGGGATGCAGCAAAAGCTGTTATAAGAGGGAAGCTTAGAGTAATACAGGCTTACCTCAAGAAGCAAGAAAAATCTCAAACAACCTAAACTTACATCTAAAGGAACTAGAAAAAGAACAAAAAAAACCCCCACAAACCGATAGAAGGAAGGAAATAATAAAGATTAGAGCAGAAATAAATAAAATAGAAACTAAAAAAACAATAGAGCATATTAATGAAACCAGGAGCTGCTTCTTTGAAAAAAATCAACAAAATCCTTTAGTGAGATTCATTCAAAAAAAAGAAAAAAGAAAAAAGAAAAAAGAAAAAGAAGAAAAGAAAGAAAGAAAGAAAGAAAGAAAGAAAGAAAGAAAGAAAGAAAGGACTCAAATAAATTGGAAATCAGAGAGGAGAAATAACAACTGACACCACAGAAATAGGAAGAATTCTAAGAGAATATTATGAAAAATTATAGGCCAACAAATTGGACAACCTACAAGAAATGGATAAATTTCTAGAAACATATAACTTTCCAAAACTGAAGCCGGAAGAAATAGAAAATTTGAAGAGAGAAATTACCAGCAATGAAATTGAATCAATAATCAAAAAACTCCCAACAAACGAAAGTTCAGGATCAGATGGTTTTACAGGTGAATTCTGCTAAATATTTAAAGAAGAGTTAATACCTAGTCTTCTCAATCAATTCAAAAAAAAATAGAAAAAGAAGGAAAGTTTCCAAATTCATTCTATGATACAAGGATTACCCTGACCAAAATCATTTAAAGACACTATAAAAAGAGAGAACTACAGACCAATATCTCTGATGAACATAGATGCAAAAATCCTCAACAAAATATTAGCAAACCAAATCCAAAAATTCATGAAAAAAATCATTCACCACAGTTAAGTGGGATTTATTTCCAGGATGCAAGGTTGTTCAACTAATGTGATACATCACATCAACAACAACAACAAAAGGATAAAAACCATACAATCATTTCAATAGATGCAGAAAATGTATTTGATGAAGTACAGTGTCCATTCATAAAAACCCTCAACAAAGTAGGTTTAGAGGTAACATTCTTCAACATAATAAATGCCATATATGAAAATCCCACAGCTAACATCATACTCAATGATGGTAAACTAAGAGCTTTTCCCCTAAGGTCAGAAATAAGACAAGGATGTCCACTCTCACTACTTTCATTTAACAAAGTACCGGAAGTCCTAGCCACAACAATCAGAGAAGACTAAGGAATAAAGGGCATTCAAATTGGTAAGGAAGAACTAAAATTTTCACTATTTGCAGATGACATGATACTGTGTATAGAAAACCCTAAAGACACCACCAAAAAACTATTAAAATTGATAAGTGAATTCAGTAAGGTTGCAGAATACAAAATCAATACCCAGAAATCTGTTATATGTCTATAGACTAATAGTAGCAGAAAAAAATTAAGAAAACAGCCCCATTTACAATTGTACCAAAAATAAAAAATATCTATGAATAAACTTAACCAAGGAGGTGAAAGACCTGTACTCTGAAAACTCTAAAACACTGATGAAAGAAATTGAAGATGACACAAACAAACAGAAAGATACTCCATGCTCATGGATTGGGAGAACAGATATTGTTAAAATGTCCATACTACTCAAAGCAATCTACAGATTTAATGCAATCTCTGTCAAAATACCAAGAGCATTTTTCACAGAACTACAACAAAGAATCCTAATATTTGTATGGGACTACAAAGGACCCCAAATAGCCAAAGCAATCTTGAAAAAGAACCAAACTGGATGTATCACAATCCTAGATTTCAAGATGTACTACAAAGCTGTAGTAATCAAACAGTATGGTACTGGCACAAAAATAGACACATAAATCAATGGAACAGAATCAAGAACCCAGAAATAAACCCATGATTATATGGTCAATTAGTCTTCAAGAAAGGTGGCAAGAATATGAAATGGGAAAAACACAGTCTCTTCAACAGGTGATGTTGGTAAAACTGGACAGGTACATGCAAAAGAACAAAATTGGACCACCTTCTTACACCATACACAATAAACTCAAAATGGATTAAAGTCATAAATGTGAGACTGAAATCATAAAAATCCTAGAAGAGAACACAGGCAGTAATTTCTTTGATATTGGCTATAGCAACATTTTTCTTAATATGTCTCCTGAAGCAAAGGAAAAACAAAAAACAAAAAGAAACTATTGGGACTACATCAAAATGAAATGCTTCTGCACAACAAAGGAAACAACAACAAAGCTAAGAGACAACTGACTGAATGGGAGATGATATTTGCAAATGAAATATCCAATAAAGGTTTAGTATATATATATATAAAGTATATATATAGTATATATATATATATATAGTATATATATATATAAAGTATATATATATAAAGTAAATATATAAAGAACTTACACAACTCAACACCAAAAAACCCAAATAATCCAATTAAAAAATGGACATTTGTGCTATATTCTACAGGATAACTTTCATTAGTTGGTGTATTTAAAAAAATTAAAAGAATGAGAGACTATTACATATTAAACAAAATCCAAGAGGCAAGATCAATTGTGCACTGAGTCATCAAGTTGGGTTTGTACAAATCAAGTATAAAAATAAATTATCAAGACAATTGGGGAAATATGATTATGGGCTGGAAATTAGATGATTATAAGGAATTATTGTTAATTTTTAAGTAGGCTAATGCAGGTTTTTGTAAAAAAAGCTCATATTTTTAGAAATGCATATTGAGGTAGGTACTGCTTGAAAAAACATAGTATTTGAAGTATGCTTTACAAATACATTAGAGTGTGGTCCCTAGACCAGACACACTGGCCTCACCTGGGACATATGAGAAATGCAGAATCTGTCACCACCACAGACTTACTGAATCAGGGTTCCCATTCTAGGAAGATCCCCAAGTGATTTTTATGAACATTAATATTATAGAAACTGATTTTAAAAATTCCAACAAAGAAAAAAAAGACAAAGAAGATAAATGAAGACAAAGTGGCAGAATTTTCATAAGTGTTAAATTTGAAATAGACACCCAAGATTCATTATATCATTATTCTTACTTCTGTATGTTTTGGATATTTTCATAATAAAATCTAAAAATAAAAAAAGAATATAAAATTCAAAGTCCAACAGCAAATTTGCATAATTTTTCTATCTCTATTCTTGCTCTATTCCTGAAACTACATAATTTTAAAATTCAATTCTACTCTATTGATGTTAAAAAGAAATATGTTGCTATGCTACTTAAACTAAAGAGTGTACTGGAAGGCAGAAAATTCTGATAAATATGGTTAATTTTCCCTGAAACCTATGATACACTGGAAAATTATGTCATGAAATTACTAGAATGTTCAGCATTAATGTATAAACACAAATTGTGGTTTGTGATAATATAATTATTTTTAAAACATAACTATAGAAATGGAATTTTTATTATACATCTTTCCAAGAATCAATATTAAATTATATTATATTTGATGATTATAGAATCAAAGAAGTAGTAATCATTGAAACAGGAATAGCTAACATTGAATTAGATGATTCTTAAAATGGTCAAAAACTCATGATCAAATTGTATTTTTGTATACACAAATAACTGTGAGGGAAATTATTTTTTATATTACTACTAAAATAGAAACTATATATGTAGTTTCACACATAAAAGCTCAAAAACTGTAGAGATACAGCACAAAGTTAAATTGAAAGCCAAAAAAAAAAAAAATGACAATTTCCAACCACATAGTATATAAATAATACATTCTGAAGTAAAAGGGATATAAAATAATTTCAGCATCTTCAGTCCAGTCCATATGCAAACTATTATGAATAACATTAGTATTATTCCTATTCAAATTCTCAAGAAAATTAGAAAAAACAGAGGACCCAATCATTTTGCATTACACATCTATAACTGCACTTTCTGGTTCATATTCTAAATTTATTCTCATATTTCTTTTTACATGAAAGTACTATTTTTCAGTATTTTTTTAAAATGATTATGATAAACTAAATATTTTTGCAGGAAAACTTCTACCTTCCCTTTCAAGTAACATGATGGACATATTTGCAGAAGTTATCGCCAAACTCTAAATTCATGGAATTAATGGACCAAACCAGAGCCAACAATATTCATCAGTCTTCTAGATTAATACTTCGCTTTCATTTTTTTAAATTCCAGTATAGTTAATATATGGTGCTAGGCTAGTTCCAAGTGTACAATCTAATGATTCAACAATTCTATATGGTTCTCAATGATCATCATGATAAGTATACTCTTAATCTTCATCACCTATATCACCCATCCTCCCAACACTTTCCCTCTGGCAACCATCAGTTTGTTCTCTACAGCTAAGGGTCTGTTTTTTGGTTCGTCTCTTCTTTTCATTGTTCTTTGGTTTCTTTCTTAAATTTCACATACGAGTGAAATCATACGGTATTTGTCTTTCTCTGACTTATTTCGCTTAGAATTATATTCTCTAGCTCCATCCATGTTGTTGCAAATGGCAAGATTTCATTCCTTTTTATGGCTAATATACCATTATATATACCACATCTTCTTTATCCTTTAATTGTTGATGGACACTTGGGTTGCTTCCGTAATTTGACTATTGTTAATAATGCTGCAATAAACATGGGGTGACTATATCTTTTCAAATTAGTGTTTTTGTATTCTTTGGGTAAATACCAAGTAGTGGAATTATTGGATCATATGGTAGTCCTATTACTAATTTTTTAAGGAAGCTCTATACTGTTTTCCACAGTGGATGCACCAGTTTGCATTCCCCCCAACAGTACATGAGAATTCCTTTTTCTCCACATCCTCGCCAACACTTGTTTCTTGTGTTTTTGATTTTAGCCATTCTGACAGGTGTGAGGTGATATCTTCTGTTGTCTGTAGCCATTTTTTTTTTTTTTTGGTGTCTTTTAGCTCGTCCCTCTATTCCCACTCATATTTAGGGCAAAAGAGAGAAATTTCACTTTGCTGCTGCCACTTTTTCTTAGTGGATGTACTTTTTCCAGTGTATCATTTTTGTTGAGGGTATGGTTTTTGTGGGGTTCTCATTTCAGCTCTTTACTAATGTTACTTGAGGCCTTGTCTTTTGTCCTTTCTTGAGGCTCCAGGATCCTGAAGACTGCAAGTGCTCTCAGAAAAGAAGTGGCTTCATTTTCCACAGATCCAATTGTTCTCAGAACTCTCTTTGTCTAAAGATCCAAATCTTTTCTTTATTTTTTAAAAATTTATTATAGACCATTTCAAACCTATACAAAAATAAAGAGAAAAAATAATTTATAATATGACGAATTCCTATATATCCATCAGAAGATAAAAAAAAGATCAATTTTCCAACTGATCTCATTTGGACCTATAAACCCACTCACCCCTCCGAAATAATATTGAATCAAATCCCAAATAACCTATAATTTTATCTGTAAATATTTCATTACATAACTAAAAGATAGGAACTTAAAAATTGTTCAAGCATATCTAAAATATCATCTTACACCTAAAAATTCATAATGATTTTTTAAAAAGATTTTTATTTATTTATTTATTAGAGAGGGAGAGAGAGAGAGCGAGAGAGAGAGGGTGCACAAACAGGGGGGAGGGGCAGAGGGAGAGGGATAAGCAAGGTCCCCGCTGAGCAGGGAGCCCTGTGCTGGGCACCCCCAGGCTCGTGACCTGAGTGAAAGGCAGATGCTTAACCAACTGAGCCACCCAGGTGCCCTCATAATAATTTTTAACATCTTCAAATACACATGTTGTATTCACATTGTACCAATTGTCTTATAATTCTTAAATAGAGTTTTATTCAAAGTACAAATTAAGTTCTATATTTTGTAATTGGTTTATTTGTTGGTATCTCTTGTTTAAGTCTTAGTCATCTCTTCCTGCCTCTTGCTTGTATGTTGCTGATGTGCTTGGAAAAAAACAGAATATTTGTCCTGTTTTGCATACTCTAGATTTTGCCAATTGCATCCTCAAAATATTTGACACATTTTTCTGTCACTATATTTCATATAAATTGGTAATTACATATAGAGACCTAATCAGATTTAGGTTTGATACATTTAGTAGGTAAAAAATTAAATTTATAGGTAATATTTTCATGACTTCTATTATCAACTTTTAATTTAATCCGAAGTACCGAGTTTTTTACAAAAATCTAGAAAATGCTTGATCTCCCTTTTTTCTCCTTGCTCTCTTCCTACCTTTTTTTTGGTAAAAAAACTAATTTTCAAAGTAATGATTTGGTTCTCTGTTTTCTTCCAAAGATGACCGATCAAGTTTTTGTCACTGTCATTTCATAATACCAGTAGTAAACTCATGAATTTAAATATATTTGATGTTTTGGTCCACTGTATTCATTTTTGAGGATTCTTAAAATATCCCAACTCTGTACATTAACAACCTATTCAAATTTGTTTCTTAAATATTTTTGACAAGACCATAGTTAGTTTTGGATAGAGTTCATGCTTTGTTGTAATAAGGAGA
This sequence comes from Mirounga leonina, assembly GCF_011800145.1. Classification (NCBI taxonomy): domain Eukaryota; kingdom Metazoa; phylum Chordata; class Mammalia; order Carnivora; family Phocidae; genus Mirounga; species Mirounga leonina. The sequence continues at coordinate 27,864,606 of NW_023270415.1, read as the reverse complement.
ATAGAATGCAGCACCTTTTTAAAAAAAATAGTTGATAAAATGATTTTTTTTAATCTTATATTTTTGTATGCCATGGGGTGAGTTTGTGGAAATCATGTTTAAGTGACTGAATTTGATAAAAGAAACAAAAGAAAAAGCACTATAGCATTTTAAAAAAAGATTTTATTTATTTATTTGACAGAGAGAGAGACAGCGAGAGAGGGAACACAAGCAGGGGGAGTGGGAGAGGGAGAAGCAGGCTTCCCCGTGGAGCAGGGAGCCCGATGCGGGGCTCGATCCCAGGACCCTGGGATCATGACCTGAGCTGAAGGCAGACGCTTAACAACTGAGCCACCCAGGCGCCCCAGCACTATAGCATTTTTAATTTATCAATTTACATGGGATTTTGGCAATTGCCTTTGGGTCTAGGCTAAAATTTTTCTACCCAAGAATATTGTCATATTTTGCTGATGAGTTATATACCAAATTTTTGTATTCCATAAAGGTTAAGTACATATGCTTCAATTGTTCTATGTGTATTCTTCCTTTATTAAACTCATTTTGGTAACAAGTTCATTGATTGTGGAATAAGCTGTTTTATCTCAATAGTATATCAAAGAGGCTGATTTTTCCAATTATTCCAATTATTAAACCCAACTATTTATGTACCAGTGATTTTCAATGAGCTTAATGCTATTTCACAAAAGATCATAATATACCATACCATATATACCATATACATAGAGTCCTTACTTTCTCTCCAGGCAATCATATAATCAGATCTTCCAAATATACCACAGAAAGAAAGCTGGTCTCCTGAAGGATGTTCAGACTAATTTTAATGGTTATACATGTTTAATACAATACTGTGGTTTGGAAACCAATTGTCAAATGGATGTTAAATTTAAGGAGATTATTTTAACTGAGAACATTGGTAATTCTGTAAAGTATTAATGCAGTATAGATATCAGTGATTTCATAATGAGAATTATTAAAATCATGTGAAAATCTTGCATCTTCTGTGAATGAGTCTATTCCACTTTGTTTTATTTGTATTTCCACTGGAAGGACTTTACTTTCAGAAATCTCTCTCAAATAAACATCGAAGTTTAAAGCTTGCACTTATGAGGTTATCCAGCATGTTACTCTTCAAGATGGCTGCAGTTGGTATAAGAAAAAGCAAGGTAACATAATAGCAAATATTTATCTAGATACATCATTTACTGCCCACTAAATTTGCCTCCTGACTGCTTTAAATTCCTTTAATGAAATAGAATAATGATTAAGCCTGGGTACTTCCCTTGTACCAGGTGCCACATTAGCCTTCTGTTTTTGTCCTCACCACGTATTTTCAGGGCAAATAAAATCTAAATTTTTATTTATGATTAAGTGATTCTTAGTGTTTCATGGGGAAGATCAACCCTCTTGGGAACATAGCAACCAGGAAACAGTCTGAAATCTCCTTGTTTTCATGTCATTATCCAAGAAAAGTTTTTTTTAAACTTTGATGAAGTTATTTTATTATTTGTTATTTTTTTTAAATTTTATTATGTTATGTTAGTCACCATCATCATTGGTTTTTGATGTGGTGATCCACGATCCATTGTTTTTGTGTAACACCCAGTGCTCCATGCAGTATGTACCCTCCTTAATACCCATCACCGGGCTAACCAATCCCCCCTCTCTCCTCCCCTCTAAAACCCTGTTTGTTTCTCAGAGTCCATAGTCTCTCATGGTTCATCTCTCCCTCCAATTCCCCGCCCCCCATTTTTCCCTTCCTTCTCCTAGTGTCCTCCATGCTATTCCTTATGTTCCACAAATAAGTGAAACCATATGATAATTGACTTTCTCTGCTTGACTTATTTCACTGAGCATGATCTCCTCCAGTCCCATCCATGTTGATGGAATAGTTGGGTATTCATCCTTTCTGATGGCTGAGTAATATTCCATTGTATATATGGACCACATCTTCTTTATCCATTCATCTGTTGGAGGGCATCTCGGCTCTTTCCACAGTTTGGCTCTTACGGACATTGCTGCTATGAACATTGGAGTGCGTATGGCCCTTCTTTTCACTACATCTGTGTCTTTGGGGTAAATACCCAGGAGTGCAATTGCTGGGTCATAGGGTAGCTCTATTTTTAAATTTTTGAGGAACCTCCACACTGTTTTCCAAAGTGGCTGTACCAACTTGCATTCCCACCAACAGTGTAAGAGGGTTCCTCTTTCTCCACAACCTCTCCAACATTTGTTGTTTCTTTCCCTGTCCATTTTTGCCATTCTCACTGGTGTAAGGTGGTATCTCAATGTGGTTTTGATTTGGATTTCCCTGATGGCTAATAATGATGAACATTTTTTCATGTGTCTGTTAGCCATTTATATGTCTTCAGAGAAGTGTCTTTTCATACCTTGTGCCCACTTTTTGACTTGATTATTTGTTTTTTGGGTGTTGAGTTTGAGAAGTTCTTTATAGATCTTGGATACCAGCCCTTTATCTGTAGTGTCATTTGCAAATATCTTCTCCCATTCTGTGGGTTGCCTCTTTGTTTTGTTGACTGTTTCCTTTGCTGTGCAGAAGCTTTTTATCTTGATGAAGTCCCAAAAGTTCATTTTTGCTTTTGTTTCACTAGCTTTTGGAGATGTATCTTGAAAGAAGTTGCTGTGGGCGATGTCAAAGAGGTTACTGCCTATGTTCTCCTCTAGGATTTTGATGGATTCCTGTCTCATATTGAGGTCTTTTTTTTTTTTTTTAAGATTTTATTTATTTAACAGAGAGAGACACAGAGAGAGAGGGAACACAGGCAGAGGGAGTGGGAGAGAGAGAAGCAGGCTTCCCGCCAAGCAGGGAGCCTGATGCGGGGCTTGATCCCAGGACCCTGGGATCATGACCCGAGCCGAAGGCAGATGCTTAACTACTGAGTCACTCAGGCACCCCAATATTGAGGTCTTTCATCCACTTTGAGTTTATCTTTGTGAATGGTGTTAGAGAATGTTCGAGTTTCATTCTTCTGCATATGGCTGTCCAGTTTTCCCAGCATCATTTATTGAAGAGATTGTCTTTTTTCCATTGCATGTTTTTTCCTGCTTTGTCAAAGATTATTTGACCATAGAGTTGAGGGTCCGTATCTGGGTTCTCTATTCTGTTCCATTGGTCTATATGTCTGTTTTTGTGTCAATACCATACTGTCTTGGTGATCACAGCTTTGTAATATAGCTTGAAATCAGGCAACGTGATGCCCCCAGCTTTGCTTTTCTTTTTCAACATTTCCTTGGCGATTTGGGGTCTTTTCTGATTCCATACAAATTTTAGGATTGTCTGTTCCAGCACTTTGAAAAATGTCATTGGAATTTTGATCAGGATGGCATTGAAGGTATAGATTGCTCTGGGTAGCATAGACATTTTAACAATGTTTATTTTTCCTATCCATGAGCATGGAATGTTTTTCCATCTTTTTGTGTCTTCTTCAATTTCTTTCATGAGTGTTTTGTAGTTCCTAGAGTATAGATCCTTTACCTCTTTGGTTAGGTTTATTCCGAGGTATCTTATGGTTTTTGGTGCTATTGTAAATGGAATTGTTTCTCTAATTTCTCTTTCTACAGTTGCATTGTTAGTGTATAAGAAAGCAACTGATTTCTGTGCTTTGATTTCGTATCCTGCCACATTACTGAATTGCTGGATGAATTCTAGTAATTTGGGGGTGGAGTCTTTTGCATTTTCCACATAAAGTATCATGTCATTTGTTAAAAGAGAGAGTTTGACTTCTTCTTTGTCAATCTGAATACCTTTTATTTCTTTTTGTTGTCTGATTGCTGTTGCTAGGACTTCTAGTACTATGTTGAACAATAGTGGCAAGAGTGGGCATCCTTGACGTGTTCCTGATCTTAAGGGAAAGGCTCTCAGCTTTTCCCCATTGAGGATGATATTCGCTGTGGGTTTTTCATAGATGGATTTTATGAACTTAAGGAATGTTCCCTCTATCCCTATACTCTGGAGAGTTTTAATCAGGAAAGGATGCTGTATTTTATCAAATGCTTTTTCTGCATCAATTGAGAGGACCATATGGTTCTTCTCTCTCCTCTTATTAATGTGTTCTATCACATTGATTGATTTGCGAATGTTGAACCACCCTTGCATCCCGGGGATAAATCCCACTTGGTCGTGGTGGATGATCCTTTTAATGTATTGTTGGATCCTATTAGCTAGGATTTTGTTGAGGATTTTGGAATCCATATTTATCAGGGATATCAGTCTGAAATTCTCCTTTTTGTTTGGGGCTTTGCCTGGTTTGGGGATTAAGGTAATGCTGGCCTCATAGGATGAGTTTGGAAGTTTTCCTTCTGTTTCTATTTTTTGAAACAGCTTCAGTAGAATCGGTATTATTTCTTCTTTGAATGTTTCATAGAATTCCCCAGGGAATCCATTAGGCCCTGGACTCTTGTTTTTTGGGAGGTTTTTGATCACTGCTTCAATCTCGTTACTGGTTATTGGCCTATTCAGGTTGTCAATTTCTTCCTGTTTCAGTCTTGGCAGCTTATAGGTTTCCAAGAAGGCCTCCATTTCATCCAGATTGCTCAGTTTATTGGCATATAGTTGTTGATAATAATTTCTAATAATTGTTTCTATTTCCTTGGTGTTGGTCGTGATCTCTCCCCTTTCATTCATAATTTTATTAATTTGGGTCCTTTCTCTTTTCTTTTGGGTAAGTCTGGCCAGTGGTTTATCGATCTTATTAATTCTTTCAAAGAACCAACTTCTAGTTTCGTTGATCTGATCTACTGTGTTTCTGATTTCTAATTCATTGATTTCTGCTCTAATTTTAATTATTTCTATTCTAATGCATGGCTTATGCGTCATTTGTTTCTTTTTCTCTAGTTCTTTAAGGTGTAGAGTTAGTTGGTGAATTCGGGATTTTTCTATTTTTTTGAGTGAGGCTTGGATGGCTATGTATTTCCCCCTTAGGACTGCTTTTGCAGTATCCCATAGGTTTTGGGCCAATGTGTTTTTGTTCTCATTGATTTCCATGAATTGTTTAAGTTCTTTGATTTCCTGGTTGACCCAAACATTCTAGAGCACAGTGGTCTTTAGCTTCCAAGTGTTTGAATTTCTGCCAAATTTTTTCTTGTGATTGAGTTCCAGTTTTAAAGCATTGTGGTTTGAGAATATGCAGGGAATAATCTACATCTTTTGGTATTGGTTGAGACCTGATTTGTGACCCAGTATGTGGTCTATTCTGGAGAAAGTTCCATGTGCACTTGAGAAGAATGAGTATTCTGTTGTTTTAGGGTGGAATGTTCTGTAATTATCTATGAGGTCCATTTGGTCCAATGTATCATTCAAAGCTCTTGTTTCCTTGTTGATTTTCTGCTTAGATGATCTGCCCATTGCTGAGAGTGGAGTATTGAGGTCTCCTACAATTAATGTATTGTTATCAATATGACTCTTTATTTTGGTTAATAGTTGGCTTATGTAGATGGCTGCTCCCATGTTGGGGGCATAGATATTTACAATTGTTAGATCTTCTTGTTGGATAGACCCTTTAAAAATGATATAGTGTCCTTCTGTGTCTCTTATTACAGACTTCAGTTTAAAATCTAATTTGTCTGATATAAGAATTGCTACCCCAGCTTTCTTTTGAGGTCCGCTGGCATGGAAGATGGATCTCCATCCCTTCACTTTCAGTCTGGATGTATCTTTAGGTTCAAAATGAGTCTCTTGTAGACAGCATATGGATGGGTCCTGTCTTTTTATCCATAAAACCCTATGCCGTTTTATGGGAGCGTTTAGGCCATTCACGTTGAGAGTGATTATTGAAAGATATGAATTAATTGTCATCATGTTGCCTGTTGTTGTTGTTTTTATAGATTGTCCCTGTAAATTTCTGTTGTATATCACTCTTGGGGTCTTTCTCCTTTTATAGAACCCCCTCAATATTTCTTGCAGGGCCAGCTTAGTGGTCACATATTCTTTCAGTTTCTGCCAGTCATGGAAGCTCTGCATCCATTCTAAATGAAAGCCTTGCCAGATAAAGTATTCTTGGCTGCATGTTCTTCTCATTGAGTACCCTGAATATGTCTTGCCAGGCCTTTCTGGCTTGCCAGGTCTCTGTGGATAGGTCTGACGTTATTCTGATGTTCCTCCCTCTGTACGTAAGGAATCTCTTCCCCCAACTGCTCTTAAGATGGTTTCCTTGGTTCTAAGATTTGCAAGTTTTACTATTACATGCCAGGGTGTTGGCCTGTTTTCCTTGATCTTGAGAGGGGTCCTCTCTGCTCTAGGACTCGAATGTTTGTTTCATTCTCCAGATTAGGGAAGTTCTCAGCTACAATTTGCTCAAATACATCTTCTAGCCCTCTCTCTCTCTCCACTCCCTCTGGGATTCCAATTATTCTGACATTGGAACCCTTCATGGTGTCACTTATTTCTCTGATTCTATTTTCATGGATTCTGAGTTGTTTTTCCCTGGCCTCCTCTTTTCCCTTTTTATCTATTATACTGTCTTCCAGGTCGCTCATTCGCTCTTCTGCCTCAGTTACCCTAGCTGTTAGATTATCTAGATTGGATTGGGTCTCATTGATAGCATTTTTCAGTTCTGCCAATTCCCCTTTTATTTCTGCCCTTAGAGACTCTATGTTGCCATTAATTGATTTCTCCATTCTAGCCATTGTCTTCACAATTGCTAGCCTGAATTCCATCTCCAACATCTTGGTTATATCTGCATCCATTTGTAAATCTGCAGCATAAGTCATCATCTCTGAGTCTTTTCTGTTTTGGGGGCTCCTCCTCCTAGTCATTCTGTTGATGGGTGTTTGAGGGAATGTATAGAGTCCAAATTATTGACCAGAATCCAAGCAAAATGCACCTGTTTTCTTGGGACCTTAGGTTTGTTGGCCTCTTGTTTTCCCAGCCTGTCTTCTGCGGGAGGGGCCTGCCGCGCTGTTACTCCGGCAACCCTGTTTGGGTGGAGTTGCCCTGCGCCCCTGTGGCGGGGGATGGGCTCAGTGGGAATCAGTTTTTGGGGCTTTTGTTCTCTGGCAGCTTTCCCTGGTGGCTTTCCTGTCTCTTCCGCGAGTCAGAGCAGAAGAGACTGTTTCCAACCCTCTGCCTCAGAGCAGAGAGACCACAGTCTGTTCTTCAGTGAGCTCTCCAGGCCACACTGTCTCTGTTTCTGACTGTGCTGCTATAAACTGCAGCGTCCTGAGTTGTGCGCCCCTCTGCAGCGCTCCCAGTCCTGCCTCCAGGTCGGGGCACGTCTCTGCCTTTTGTGCTTCTAAAACTGCCAGCCACCCCCAGATCGCACGTGCGACCCCGCCGCTCCAGGTTTCCGCCCTGGGGGCTGCCCTAAAGTCCTTTCCCCGCCACTACTGGTCTGCAAGTCTGTGCCTCGTCCCCAGTGCGTGAGGCTGTCACTCACCGGCGGTGTAGGATCCCCACAGCCAGGCACCCTCCCACTGCCCTGTTTATCCTCTGATATCTGCCCGTGGAATCACGGCTCCCCGCTTCGTACCACACAACCAACTGCCTGCGATATTCTGTTTGTAGAGATCCAGGTCTTCTTACATCTCAGGCTGGTTTTGTGGTTGCTCAGAGTGGTCTGGTAGATATCCAGCTCAATTCTGGGGACCAGTTCAAATAGGGTCCCCTACTCCTCCACCATCTTTCCCCCCTCTTTTTTTCAAAGAAAATATGATTTATCATTGTAGGAAAATTGCCATTGACATGGAGAGTAATTAGTTGCAAATTATCTTCAGCATAGCTCACATCCACACATAACAGAACAGAAAATGGGGGTCTTAGACAAACAACCCAGGTAGATCATTAAGATTCTCACTGTGATATGCTATGTGAAACCATGTTGATTTAAATTAGTCATCTGTATTTTTCTATATCTTATGCTATGGAAGGTACCAACTCATTTCACAAAGCCACAGCTGCTACACATTTATGACTGAAGTAGAATGCTGCACACTCCCATTTATGAATTACACTGCAAACATTCTAATATGTTTCATTAATAAATGTTATTTGCAGTGTTGTGTAGAATTTTCACTATATTAAACGTTTTTTTTTTTTTTTTTTTCCACAATTGAGTTCTAAGTTTATAGCTTCTTAATGTGACTATGCACTATTCTGGCAGTGTTAAAATAGAAGGAGGAAGAAGATTTTAGATCAAACATTTCTGATTAATCTATTTTTAAAACAGAAGGAATTATTTTGGTTTTAGGTACCTAAATAGCTGCGTTTAATAATTAGAAAGGAAATATGTAAGGGAAAAGGGAGGTGTTGTAGACCAAAGGAACATAATGGTTGAGGGAGAATACAATATATGTAGATGATATATATACAGACATAGTTTTTTTTTTTTTTGTTATTATTCATGGTGTACCAATGAGTTTAACATAAATTAGTAAAGATGAGTTCAAGAGTTAAGTTCAGAAAGGTAAGCTATGACTGAAGGAAAGCCTAGTTTAATAAGCTATGTGTTCCACATTTTAAGGATGCAGAGAAATTAATGAATTTAAAGACTTAGTGATTTTTCATATCTATAACTCAGTGTCCTAGCTTAAAATACCTTCTGGGGGTTAAGGGGAAAGAGTGTGGTGAAACAAAAATGCACCTGATCAAAACACACTGAAAGCAACAAACAGGGAGTTTTTAGAACTCTCCAAAGGAGGCAGGTCTTGTGTTCCTGAGCCCAAGGAAATAATATATTTAGTGAGATAGTTTTTGTGACAACGTGAGCCTTCATTCCACACTATCATTTAAAAAGAGTGACCCAATTCAGAAATGCATAATAGTCCTGAGAAATACACATAAAATCTATAGATGTTGCAAAACAGAAGGAGAAGGAAAGTTAAATAAAAAGCTGAGAAAGGATAAAAGAGGAATTTTCTAAGAAAACAGAATTTTATAAACAATATATACTTTCTGATAAAGTAATAAAAGGTATATTAAGAAACTAGAGCTATTATAGATGATTATAAGAACAGAGGATATAAATTAAGCTAGAAGACATCAGAAAAAAGAACGTACAAATTAAAGTGATTGCAATGCTGGAAAATATTAGAGAGAACAAAAAGTAGAATTAACATCATTAAAATGATAGGGAATACAAAGGAAATTCAATCTAGCCCAGTTGAACAAAAATATCTCTTCAAAGTGATACTAGAGAAATTCTACTTAACTTTAATGGCATATTTTTCATATATACACACACAAAATACACTGATCAACACCAACCTGAATATGTGACTTCAAAGATGAATAAGAATTAATATAGATACGGGGCGCCTGGGTGGCTCAGTTGGTTAAGCGACTGCCTTTGGCTCAGGTCGTGATCCTGGAGTCCCGGGATCGAGTCCCACATCGGGCTCCCTGCTCGGCAGGGAGTCTGCTTCTCCCTCTGACCCTCCCCCTCTCATGCTCTCTCTCTCTCTCTCATTCTCACTCTCAAATAAATAAATAAAATCTTTAAAAAAAAAAAAGAATTAATATAGATATATATCCACACACAAAAGATAAGCACATACGCTAAAAAAAATCACTCTGGCTTGATTTATTTACAATAATACTTAATGTTTACATTTTTCATATAGAAAATATGCTTTAATTTTTATTTTATATATGCTAAGCTATTATAAAAACAATAAAATAGTAATCTTTATTTAATAATTGGATCATATAAAATAACCGATAGAGGCAAATGAAAATTTATTTAAATGCTATTGAAGAAAATCAGGAAACAAATGAGAATGAAAATGACATAAAAAAAGAAAAAATGCAAGAGACACTTGCCACTCCAAGTGCCATTCCACTTGGAAATGTGAAAAATTCCATTAACCAACCTTTCAGTGAAAGATAAAATGGAAAGAGATTAAAAAATTTCTGAAAGAATTAATAAAAACACATTTCAGAATCTTTAATTAAAAATAGATTTATTATAAAATAAATAAGTCATGGGGATGAAAAGTACAGTGTAGGGAATATAGTTAATAAGGATAATGATAATAATGATATAATAATTTTGTGTGGTGGCAGATGGTAACTATGCTCATTATGGTGAGAATATTGTAATGTATATAATTGTCAGAAAATGAAGACAAATTTCCAAATAATTTTTTTTTAGAGCAAGTGTAACATTGGTACCTAAACTTGACTATGTTGTACACCTGAAACTAATATATGTCAACTATACTTCAATTAAAAATTTTTAAAAATCTAAATAGATTTGAAACAGTGATCTGAGGAAAAACTATGGCCCCAAATATCTGCATCAATAAAAAATAAAAGAGTGAAAATGACTTAAATTCCTGTGATGGTTAATTTTATATGTCAACCTGACTATTCTATGCTGTGCTCCAATATTTGGTCAAACATTATTCTGGGTGTCTGTGAGCAAATTTTTTTTTTGAATGACATTAGCACTTGAATTGATAGACGGAGTAAAGCAGATTGTGCTCTCTAATTTGACTGGCCCTCAACCAATCTGTCGAGGACCTGAATAGAAGAAAATGGTGACCTTCCTGCAAGTTAGAGAAAACTGCTTAATTGTTGATCTGGAATGTTGGTCTTTTCTTGCCTTTAGATTCGAACTGATTGGCTCTTCTTGGGTCTGGAATCTCCTGGCTTTTTGACTAGAACTTACACCATTAGATATCCTGGTTCTCCAGTTTATTAACTGCAAATCTTGGCATTTCTCAGCTTCCATAGTCACTTGAGCCAATTCCTTATAATACATCTTTTTATTTATAAGAAATTGTTCTGTGGGTTGATTGGTTGATTCTGTTTCTCTGGACAACATTGACTACCATGATTCCCAACAAAGAGCTAGTGAATGAGCAACAGAATATGTAAAAATGGAGCATAAGAAGGAAATTGTAAAAGACAGAAATTAATAAGGTAGAAAACAGAAAAAAAGTAGTAGAATTCTATTTCTCTGAAGATACTCTATAAAAGAGAAAAAATAATTAAATTATTGAAAGGAAGAAAGCTAATAAATAAGCAGGAACTAACCACTGAAAAAATTGAAAAGTAATAATAGACAATTTGCACACAGATATGTAAAATAAATTTGAAGCATACATTAAATGGTTGATTTATTAGGAATAAAAAATTTACCAAAATTCACCCCAATATTAATAAGAACCTTAAGCTTGTCAATTTCCATAGATGTAGTGAAAGTTCTGAAAGAGAACTTACCATGTCCATATTATTTAATTGGAGAGTTCCATTAAACCATTAGAGATCATATAGCTCCACTGCTATATAAATTCTTTCCAGGGGTGCCTGGGTGGCTCAATTAGTTAAGCATCTGCCTTCGGCTCAGAACATGATCCCAGAATCCTGGATTGAGGCCCACGTCAGGCTCTCTGCTCAGCGGGGAGCCTGCTTCTCCCTCTCCCTCTGCCTCTCCCTCTGCCGCTCTCCCTGCTTGTGCTCTCTCTATCTCTTTCTGTCAAATAAATAAAATCTTTAAAAATAAATAAATAAATAAATTCTTTCCAAGCACAGAAAATGAAGGCAAATTTCCAAATAATTTTTTTTTAGAGCAAGTGTAACATTGGTACCTAAACTTGACATTCCCCAAAGGAATATTACATATGATATCTTTTATGAATATCAGTGAAAAAATCTTTGACTTCAACAGTTCTTTATGAAAATAATATACCATAATTAGGTGGATTTTACAACAGGAATATGAGAATAAGGCAATATTTGGAAATCTATTAATTTAGTTAATTTTAAATGTCTAAAGAGAAAGCTCACTATGATTTTTTTCCATAGATACTGAACAAAACTGACAATATTTATTGGCCATTTCTAATAGAAACTCTCAAACATTGAAAAAAACTAGGGTAAGAACTTCCTGTATTAGGTGGAATTTCTGCCCTCATCACTGTCATCTTCTGGTCTTACACTATTGAATATGTTACCTTACATGGCAAAAGAGACATGCATTTGTAATTCTAGTTACTTATTACCTGAATTTAAATTAGGGAGATTATCTTGGATTATCCAAGTGGGACCAATGTAATGACGCGAGCACTTACAAGCAAAAGAGAAAAGCAGCAGAAGGCAGGGAGATACGTCAGAAAAGGTAGTAAGACAGAGTTGAAACATGAGAAGGATTTGGCCGGTCATTGCTGGCTTGAAGTTTTGACTGTGTTCCTGTGTGGATGTACCTCAATCCTAAAGCCAGTATGTTAATTAATGGCTAATCAGTGGATGAGCCCTTGGACATATTCCACAAAGTCTAGGAAAAAAGGCAAAGATTCCCATTATCTTAACTACTACTTAACATTATACTGAAGGTATTAGCCAATGCAATTAGATGAGATAAAACTATTAAAAGCACAAAAATAAGACAAAGTAAAGCTTTCTCTATTTGCAGATGCTATGATAGTTTAACTGGAAAAAATAAAACCTAGAAAATCAGTGACAATGTTTATCTTAAAATAATTCAACAATATGTGAAAATATAAAATTCAGTCACAAATTGCTAGCATTGGGATGCCTGGGTGGCTCAGTCGGTTAGGCATCTGACTCTTGGTTTTGACTCAGGTCATGATCTCATGGGCCTGGGACTGAGCCCTGAGCCTTGAACCCTGAGCCCTGAGCCCTGATCCCTGTGTCTGGCTCTGTACACAACAGGGAGTCCGCTTGAGATTCCCTCCCTCTCCCTCTGCTGCTCCACCAACTCACACTCTTTTTCTCTCAAATAAATAAATAAATGAATGAATGAATAAATAAATAAATGAAAATAAATAGCATTTATAAACATAATTAATCACCATTTGGAAGTTATAAAGGATGGGAAAAACTGATTTTCATTAACAGAAATACAAAATATTTATGCATAAACTAATGAGAAATGTTTAAAATCTATCTAAGAAGAAGCATAAAACACTTTTGAAAGACAAGACACAAAAATAGATTTGAAGAAATGGAAAGACATTCCTTATTTCATGATAAAAATATCTCAACATGAAGATAAGTGCTTCCTAAACTAACATATTAATTTAATTAATAAGATCCTAATAATATCATCAATGACCTTTTGTTTGACTTAGATTATTTGATTCTAAAGTTCATATGGAATAATTTCCAAAATGCAAGAATCACTTGGAAAACTTTGAAAAAGAAACTTTTAAGAGAGGCTGATTTTACCAGATAATAAAATATAATACAATGCCTCTAAAATTAAGATGGTGTGATACTGGCACATGAATAATAAGGTCAATGAAACAAAATGAAAAGTCCAGAAATGGACTCAACTACCCGTAGAAGTCTAGGGCATGAAAAAGGTACTATATCAAATCACTAGGACAATGACGGTCTTTTTAATAAATGTTTTTGGTGCTTCAGTACAGCTTTTGGAAAAGGCAATGGTTTATCTGTTGCTCATATCATAACCAAGAATAAACTCCAAGAGCATCATAAATTTAAATGTTAAAAAGTTAATTCCTCCATAAACTGAATATAAAGAAAGACTTCCTATGACTAAAATGTACTAAGACAAAAGATTGACCTGTTGGACCACATAAATATTAAAGAAAAAACCTTCTCTTTTTTTTCTTAAAGAATAGTCACAATGAAATGGAAAATTAAAAAAAAAAACTGATCAAATTAATCTATAAACACAGTATTTGACTATATAGCCTCAGTCTTGAGTGGGATTTATAACAATAGAAATACAAATGAATCCTGGACTTCTAAAAATAGATTATTTTGTGGTTGTATGGGAAAAGGTGTTCTGAAACTATTTTAGATTATAGATTGAGCAAATGAAAAATTATGTTCATGTTGTTGAGAAGCAGGATTCTCACTGTGGACGAAGAAACACATACGGTATGGGAGAAAATAGCACCGAGTGGATATAAGCTGGTGTCAGACATGTTGGTATGAAGACATGATTTCTAATGTATGCATATTTGTGTATGTATATGTGTGCACACGTGCACGTGTATGTGTGTATACACATATGTACATATATATGCTGTCCACATGTGTGTATGAATATGTACAGATATATGCATGTATTTTCTAGCTCTGATCTTGAAGGGGCCTAGAAGCCCCAGACACCCAGTAGTAAAAAGTATATCTAGTGAATCTAGTGCCTAGATCACAGTGTTTAATATCATTTCCCACTAAAAAAACCAGTAATCCTCAGAAAATAATTGATTTCAAAGCTAGTATAAATTGTGGAAAAATACAAAAGAATTCATGAATCTGAAGAATTATCTACTGATAATGAATAGATAGTTAAGTAAATACATAAGAAAATAGGAAAAAGGGAGAGTTCTTGCCTTACAGTAAATTGTCAAGTGACATGATAATTATGGAGGAAGTACTGTAGCTGGAAAAATTATCAATTTTGCAACAATCATAGTAGAGATTTTGGAAGCAATAATTGACAATTCATGCTAAATATAGTGGGATATTGAGATAAGGAACAGATTATATATGTCTTAGGGTATCTTCCTACAAATTGCTTATTAGTTGTAAAGGGAAAGTAAATAACTATACATTGGAGAAACTGGACTGGACCAAATGCTCAAAATATCACTAATGAAGAGCAGATATACACATTGTGTGATGTCAAATATGAGACCCAGCAAAAGATATAATATTAATTATGAAGCATTCTAGTCAGGAACACATAATCTGATTCCAATCATTAGGAAATATCAGATAAACTCAAAATAAGTACCATTCAACAATTTTCTTCAAAAGTATCAATGCCATAAAAGGTAAGAAAAGGCTCTGGAAATGTTCAAAATAAAGGAGACTAAAAGAATGTAAAAACTACATTCAATAGGTATTGTACTGAAAACTAGTGTATTAAAGGAAAGTATTGAAGGAAAGAAATACTGTAAATAAATCTTTAGGTCAATTCATAAAATTGGAATAACAGATAAAATTATTGTGCCAATATTGTTTACTGAAGGTAATAGATCTACTATGTGCTACTGTACTTGTAACAAAAGTCCTTATTCTAAAGAAACACAAATTGAAGTGTTTAGAAGTAAGGGGCCATTATATATGCAACTTCTTTCAGATGGTTCTGAAAAAATATTATGCATATAATAATACATATTATTATATATAATATATAAATATATACATATACATTCATTGTACATATATATATCTATACACACACACATAGAAACACATCCATAATGTGTACATATATATACACACTCATGCACACACACATACACACATACTATTTTGGTGTGATTTATGCCTCATATATTTTATTTTATTTTATTTATTTTAAGATTTTATTTATTTATTTGACAGAGATAGAGACAGCGAGAGAAGGAACACAAGCAGGGGGAGTGGGAGAAGGAGAAGCAGGGAACCAGGACCCTGGGATCATGACCTGAGCTGAAGGCAGAAGCTTAACAACTGAGCCACCCAGGCACCCCAATGCCTCATATATTTTAAATGCTTAAATCTTACCCATGAGGCCAAAACACCTGCAAGCTGGAGGGGAAGAGGGAGGACAGAAAAACAGAGTAAGCATAATATGAGGAAGAATGACACTTAGCCTGAGCAATCTGGGAAAGATGATACACAAAGAAACTGCACACACTCTGACCCCTTGGAAGGAAGTAGAGATGGTGTTTCTTTAATTTGTCATGTATATGGCTATGACCAAATCTGGAGTATCTGAGATGCAAATTTGGCATCTGAAAGGTGCTGCTCTGAGAGTTTTCTCTGTAGTCTAGGAAATGTTGCTGAATTCTGGGCTGTGAGGAGTTCAGAAATATCTTCCTGAGACATTCCAGTTTTTCCTTCACAGGAAAATTGCAGTAACATATATAACAATTGTTAAACAGCCCAACAGACTAAGACATCTACTATGTAGCATAGACTAGAGTATCATCCAGCTGTGAAATATGTTGTCTAGAGGATGTGGCTGATACATTGGAGTGGATGACTGGAAAGCTGGGCTCAGGTGAATTTGTGTATCAGAACATTTACATGTGGTGATCTTAGAGTAGTTAGACTTCTTACATTGTGCTCAGGGTTTCCGTGAAGAGTGTTCCAAGGACCAGGCAGTGGAAACTACCAGTCTCCTAAGACCTGTGCATGAAAATGGCACAGTGTCGCTTCTGCTCCATTCTTTTAGTCAAACTAGTCACACAAACCAGTCCAGATTCAAGGACAGGAAACTCCATATCTCAATAGAAGTGAGGAATTTATGCTCATCTTTCATAAACTATACATGTTTGTTTACTAAATATGATATCCCTATTCTGAATCCCTATGTTCTCTCTAATTTATTTACTCCACTTATCCTCACCACTTAATTCTTACTCAGACTTTTATAAGATATCAATTAATTTACTGTAATCAGAATGACCTTGCTGCATCTATCCAACAGTTGCTCATTACTAATAGAGAAATATCCTGATTTTTAGCAAAACATACCACTCCTTCTATGATCTTTCTTCTGCCTCGTTACCTAGTTACATAGCTTTGCTATTTCTTGACTTGCCATCTACCCTAAACATTTACCTAACCTATAGACCAGGAAAAAAAAAACTATTTAGAATTTTAGGAAGACGATAGTTTTCTTTAACTTCTTATCTATACTCACCTTTCAAGATTTTGTTCTAGTTTGACTCTTGTGTGAAGCCTTTACTAAAAACTCCCAATTCGAACATAAATATGATTACTCCCTTGTTTGTACTCTATTATTCATTGCAGATATTTCTTGCATCATAATTTCTTTGCATTTATCTTTATATAAGTATATTAATCTTTAAGATCATTGAAAGGGGATGCTATGTTAATACGTCTAAGTCGTATTTGCAATCCTGCCTCAGTGCAGGTTCCTTTGTTGATGCCTAAGAATTATTAATTAGATGAACATATATAGAATAATGACTAACCATTTCCCTCTTTTAAGCTGAGACAAGCAGACTGATTGTCAGGAAGCAAACATAAGTGAAGGAGAAAAATGGGTAAATAATAACAAAAAACAAGAATGAAAACTTCAAGACAAAGTATAAGATGGGCTAGAATATTGATTTCAGAATGTGAGTGAGAATGAATGATGTCTTAAATGTCTTAGTGAATAAGTTTCTCTGGCAAGAACTAATTTTAACGAATCACTTTTGGCTCAACTTGAGTTACTAACATAATTCCAGTTATGCAGAAACAGATGAACGTGTCTTTGTATTCTTTGTGAACAATAAAATGACCCAAGTTAATCTAATAGCTCATTACATTTTGGTAGCAGATGTCAAGCACTTCCATTCTAAGAAGTTTAGGTAAAATGTGGAATGAATTGTACAGTATATCTCTGGGATGAAAAAAAGGTGTAACACAGCTTTAAGGATGACTGGAACCAAGGACTTGAAAATGACCAGAAGTCTTTTCTTTCCTCCAGTCTCTAAATCTTCGCAGGTTTCCCGCTTTTCTCTGGCCACCTTCTCTGTCAGGTAGGAAATAGGACCACCGAGAGAGCCCAGGTTTTGCTGATTATATCACCACCTGAGAGATAATAGAGGTTTTTTTTTTTTCTTTCTCTCCAATGCTAAATTCAAAGATCCTTGAACCCTTTTAAACAGATACAACTTAAGACACATGAGCATTGCAAGATCAATCAATAGTAATTGGGGGTGCAAATAAGGATTAAGTGTGCTGTTTTGTCCAGCTTCGTTCAGGTGGTGACTTTGAATCAATTAATAATGGAAAGAAAGGCAAAGCTCTATAGAGAGATGACAGTTATCATTAGAATTATATAGCTGAAATAGGGGAAAATAAATTTTCCACAAAAGTGAAAGTGGTATTACAGAAAGACAACCAGTGGTACACACCATGTATCTTGCATCTGCTAGGAAATTACTTTGGCTGTTAACAACAAAGACATAAAATAACAGTAACTTCAAAAAATAGGATTTTCTGCCTCTCCTTTATTACAAAATTATATCCTAGCATCACATTGTCATTTTGCAGTGACCTCATGGACTTAGGCTCCATTGTCTTTCTTTTCTGTCATCCTTATTCTGTGGTTTCCATATGCAAGCTCTCTGTGCTCACAGATGATTGTTGGTGCTCCAATAGTTGTGTATCCCATCCATACAGGATGAAAGGAGAAATTATCAAGCATAAGAAGGAATTTTCTATTAGAGACACATTTAAGAACTCACAGAAGTCTTACCCAATGCTAGAAATTTTTTGCTGGGCCCATTGCCATCTCCTAAAAATTCTAGGAATCCATAATAAAAGGAACAACATAAAAGTGGATATTGGGTGAGCAACTAGCAATCTCTGCCACATCTCAATTTCTCTGACAAGATTCAGCATAGGCCTTAAATCATAAATATCTCAAGAAGTAAGAAATGCATTACAAGTAAAATTTAAATTTGTTTTGAAAATAAGCCACAAATTAAACTATAAATCCAAAATTCTTATTATTCTAAAATATGTCATAGTCTGCACTCCTCCCAAGACCATACTTCCTCTGCTTCTTAGATTAAGTAAATAAAATCAACATTTTCTACAATTGGCAAATTGTCAGTAGTCCATGATCATGAACATGTGTATGTATGCAAGCAAAGCTAAACATCAAGAAAGCTATAGATAAACTTGATTTTCTAATATTATTCATTCAATGCCTTTTATGAAGATGGATGCAAACCACCCTGCAATTTCTATATTTTTCTCTTCCAATTAAGAAAAAAAGCCTACATGAAACATGACTGTATTTGCGCCAACAAGTATGTTTTTGTTTTAGCTATTACTTTTGTGTCCTTTTAGAGACACAAAAAAATTCTGTTTATAAACCTTTCCAAATGTCTTGCAAATAATGTAACTTGGTAATGAAATTTGAAGATACCAATAAGAAAGAGATTTTGTGTATGTCATATTCTTTGAGAGCAAATGGTTAAAAATAAATATTTTGTATTCAAAGGACACCCGTTTTTAAGGTATTTTCTTGTTGATAATGTCATTGCCTTGAAAGCTTTTAAAATAATAGGATCAGCTATTTCAGGAATTTTCATTTCTGAAGAATGTTCCAAGATCTTTTGAGTTGCCTAACCCCCAGAAGACTCATCATTCTGGCTATTCATTCACTCAAACTATCGACAGTGATTAATTTGTCAAATACCTAGATAGAATGAAGTGACATGGAGGTCTTCAAGTTGTAGGCTATAATCATATATTTTGCAAACAACCATAGCTCATAAAAGTACATTTCCTGGCAGAAATGTTGTGACTGAGAGCCAATGCATTCTACTACAGGGAATGGGGAGGGATTCCTATGGTTATCCTTTGATGAGTAAGTTGGTACCAATTCCAGGAAAACAATTGGCATGCATGCTTACAAAAAAGAGTGAAAAAATCACTTGCCAGATTCTCACATAACCAAAGGAATTTACTTAGGTTCAGAATTTTTCCCTAGTGGATTAACAGAACTGTCCTCAGATTAAACTCTACAAGAAAAGAATAAGGGAGACCTGTGTGAAACCTTGTTAAGTAATATCAATGTATTTCTGGGGATGGTGTGTGTGTGTGTGTGCGTGTGTGTGTGTGTGTGTGTGTGTGTGTGTGAGAGAGAGAGAGAGAGAGAGAGAGAGAGAGAGAGACAAGAGTTTGAACACCAATGGTGACAACTTGCTGAAATAGAAGCAGCACCAGATACGATTCTCAACTAGAGTTATGGGTGAAGACATCAATGGAGTAGCAAAAATATATTGGGTAAGATGAAATAAGGAAACTCTGCATTTCCCACTAAATGAAGCCATAAAACCTGGAGAAAATGCCTGGAAAACTATTTGAGAACTCTGAAAAGCAAAAATTAGCCAGTAGATTGGAAGAGAGTAAAATTCAAAATCATATCAAACTGGTGGTGGATTTACTATTTTTTTCCTTCCCGTATTCTCAGGACTAGAAAGAACACGACTGGAAGCCCAGAAATGAGAATTGACGCTGAGGGAGAAAGCTCCAACAGACCTCCTATAATTCTGCTGTGAGGATTTGGAAGGGGGTCTCCTAACATTCAAAAAGAGTATGGGAAGTCCATCATTGTTTTTCTTTTCTTTTTTCTATTCTTTTTGTCTAGGCCACCAAGCATTCCCAGGGTGTTGGTATCACGGGGACTATAAGAGCCTTTAACGGTGAAAGAGAGAAAACCGCCATCTCATCGAAAGAACTGTGATCCCAAGAGTGTGGTGCATAGCCATGTTTTGTTTTTTGTACCCCCCCCCCACCTCTTGCTGCTTATCCCACAGTTGTGGGAAGTACACAGCAGTGCAAAGTTAAAAAAAAAATCCCCAGCTTTCGGCCCAGAGAAAAGAGGAGCCCAAAGAGGAGCCCAGGGTACCAGAAAATATCAGGGAGATTGTGGAGAGGGAGTAGTTTGGGAAAGCTATCCCCTTGATTTGTTTATGAACTTTTGTACTTACTCCTGTTTTGTATATTTATGGACCTGATACTAAACAACACATCATAGATGTTGAGAACTGAACTTAAAAAAGACCACTGCCTAGGTCACAGACTGTCCACTGGGGTACTACATATGTGTGACTGATGTGAAAAACATTGCGGACACAGACTTCATCCTACAGAAAGTAGTTGAAATTGTGGTCTGAACCTAACTGGGCCAATTGCCTGCTAAAACAAATATATCAACATTCTCCATAGAATTTAGATAAGATCCAGTGTCTCACAGCATAATATTCAAAATATCTGGGGATTGAATGCAATTTACTCAGCAAAATATGAATAAGGAAAACCTCATCTCACTTGAGAAAAGACATTCAACAGATGCCAAAACTGAGATGACAAAGATATCGAAATTATTTGGCACAGACATTAAAGCAGCTATAATAAAAATACTCCAACAAGTAAGGCGAACCTCGTGGAATGAGTGGAAAGGTAGAAATATCATCAAAGAAATACAAAGTACAGGAAGCCTGTGGAAATATTTGAATTGAACTATATGGTAACTGGAATAAAAATCCCTGGTTGGGCTCAATAGCCAAATGGAAATGCCCAAAGAGTCAGTGAACTGAAAATGTATTTAGAAATTATCTAATCTGAACAAAATAGAGGAAAAAAAGATTAAAAATGAGAAGGGCCTCAGAGACCTTTAAGACAGTACCAAAATTTCTAAGAATCACGTCATCACAATTTCAGAAAGAAAGAATTATTCAGTAAAAAAAAAAAAAAAAGAACTGGGAACTTCCAAAATTTAGTAAAAGGGAAAAAACTAAAAAAAAAAAAAAAAAAAAAAGCTCATTGAGTCCAAAAAAGATAAACACCATGCCAGGTTATATCCTAAGCAAATTGCTGAAAATTAAAGACAATAAAAATCTTTTGAAAGCAGCCAGAGAAAAACGGCGCATTATTTATAAGGGAAAATCATAGGAATGACTGGGTTTCTCATTGGAAACCACGGAGGCCAGGAGTAAGCGGACTAGCATTCGTAAAGTGCTGAAAGAAAGTAACTATCAACCCAGAATTCTTTTTTTTAAATTTTTTTATTCTTATGTTAATCCCCATACATTACATCATTAGTTTTAGAGGTAGTGTTCCATGATTCATTGTTTGTGCACAACACCCAGTGCTCCATGCAGAATGTGCCCTCCTCAATACCCACCACCAGGCTAACCCATCCTCCCACCCCCCCTCCCCTCTAGAACCCTCAGTTTGTTTTTCAGAGTCCATCGTCTCTCATGGTTCGTCTACCCCTCCGATTTCCCCCCTTCATTCTTCCCCTCCCGCTACCACCTTCTTCTTCTTCTTTTTTATTTTTCCTTAACATATATTGCATTATTTGTTTCAGAGGTACAGATCTGAGATTCAACAGTCTTGTACAATTCACAGCGCTTACCAGAGCACATACCCTCCCCAGTGTCTATTACCCAGTCACCCGCTCCCTCCCACCCCACCGCCCACTCCAGCAACCCTCAGTTTGTTTCCTGAGATTCAGAATTCCTCATATCAGTGAGGTCATATGATACATGTCTTTCTCTGACTTATTTCGCTCAACATAATACCCTCCAGTTCCATCTATGTCGTTGCAAATGGCAAGATCTCATTCCTTTTGATAACTATCAACCCAGAATTCTATCCAGAGGCAATATCTTTCAGGAATTAAAAACAAAGTAAAGACACTCCCAAATGGAGAAAATCTTAGAGAATTTGTTGTTAGGAGATATGCTTTCAAATAATTGTGAAAGTAAATTTTATAGACAGAAAGGAAAGCAACCAAAGTAAATTTGGAACATCAGAAATGAAAAAAGCAACTGAAATGGTAAATGTACACATTAATGTAATGGACTATTCTTTTCTTTTATTGTTCTTTATTATATGTGTTATGGTTGAGAGCAAAGCCCCTAAAACTGTCATGGAATTCAATGTACATAAATGTAATATATAATGTAAGTAAACTGTAATTAGTAGGATAAAGAGATCTCTATGGTGTTAAGTGTTACATATTTCAGTTGAGGTGCTAAAAATGATTCCAAACAGACTAAAAAGTTAAAATTATATTGTGATCCAAAGAACAACCGTTAACACAAATATGCAGATATAGTCAAGAAGACATTAAGTACACTAAAAAAGCTCAAATAACCCAAAAGCAGGTAGGAAGGAATAATGAGGGAATGAAAGACAAAGGAAACAGAGAGAGTAGGACTTCCAGAATGGCGGACTAAGGACCTCAACGAATCCTTTCTTTAAAATGAAAAGGTAAATCAGATAAAATTATAAAAATTCAGCCATTTAAAACATCTAAAATTGACCAAAGTCACATAGCAAACTATGAAATATCTATTCAAGACATTATACTGAAGCTCAGTAAGAACAGTGGAAACCTCTGGCATTTTAGTCAGGCACCGCTCCTCAGCTCAATGGCACAGAAGTAAGACCGAGGAAATGAGAAGGGGCTGACTTCATTTGCAGAAGAATGCTGGCAATGCCATGACCTGTGATGTTGTCAAAACAAATAGAGATGCCAGACTTCATAGTAAAAGATTTTTACCAGAAGAAAGTAATCCAGAGGGTGTCACTCAAACACTGTAGGTATCAAAATGTCTACTTTGGCCTTGTGGTGACAGACGAGCCTATCAGCTTGCTAACCTGCCTTGTCGATGTCCACTGATCTGTCTATTTTTTTTTTTTTTTTAAGATTTTATTTATTTATTTGACAGAGAGAGACACAGTGAGAGAGAGAACACAAGCAGGGGGAGTGGGAGAGGGAGAAGCAGGCTTCCCGCCAAGCAGGGAGCCCGATACGGGGCTTGATCCCAGGACACTGGGATCATGACCTGAACTGAAGGCAGACGCTTAACGACTGAGCCACCCAGGCACCCCCCCCCACTGATTTGTCCATTAATGTCAAATTTTCTTACCTGAAATATCCTGTCTCCATTTTTTCTCATATTCTTTACTCTATTCCTATTGGAATTCCTTCTGTAACTCTTGCTTTTGGATTTCCACACAATTGATTGTTTATGATAGGACTGATTTCAGGAAATGCACCGAATGGTCAGCTCCTGTACTAGATGCTGTAGGGGAGGGACAGAGGTAAAGATAGTGACTTCTGAAAGCAGACAGATGAGGGTTTGAAATCCAGCTTCACCCTTTATGAGTCATGTGACCTTTGATTTGCCTGAGCCTCATCTACCTTATCCGTAAAATGGGAATAATGCCTATTTCACAGTGTTATGAGAATTAAATAAGATACTGTGTGCAGAGGGAACGGCACAATTCTTGATAGGTAAGTAGTAATTTACATCATAATGAAGTACAGATGATGCATTTCAAGGCCCTCAAATAATGGATATGTTAAAGTGCTGCCTTACTTACTGGTTCTTTTGAATTTCTTATGCCTTTCTCCAGTGGTGAGATTCTGAACTCCTCATCTGTGATTACGCTATGTTTAGGTAATCTGCATCTTTACATGTTACTTCCTCAAAGCACATAGTGGTTAGTAGTGAAAACACTCTCTATGCACCAAATGAATTCATAAAGGAAGTAGTCACATCTTGCGATAGGCCAAGTCTCTTAAATGCTGAATTGTCTGAATAATGACTCAGATCATGCTTGCGTGTATGTACATGTCCATACATAAGCCCAAATATATAGCTATAACGGAATATAGTGCATTGAAGACATAGAGTGTATTTAATGCTCTCTCTTTTTAAACAAACTGATTTTAACCCTTCTCACAAAATTCACATACATGCGGCAACTACACACCCACACATACGTAATGTGAATAACCTTATAATCAGAGGATAAGAAAATAAGAAGATAACTTTCTCTCACAGTACTGTTTCCTTATTTGAAGATAGCACTAGACATGGCTCTCCAGCTGGATACAGAAAATGGAATTGAGCCAAAATACGCTCAAGTGTGGCAAGTAGTCCAGATGTCGCTGCTACTGCTGGAGACACATCTGGGCACTACCACTGCCAAAATTGTTGCCTTAGCCGCAGCTGTTGGCTTTCTTGCTGGAACATGATGGAGCGAGAAAACATTTGAAAGTCTTGCCAAAATAGTGGGAGGCAGCTACAAAATGATTACGCACTGGTGTAAAAGTCACCACTCAATTTGCTTTGTCACAAATCTGATACAAAGTGACTCTGTAGATTAATTGTAACACTATGTTTATATGTATAAACTTGGTAATTGTTTATAGGCTGCATGGCTGTATCGAAGGCATATTTTCAAAGCTCATAAAGACTTGATCAACTATTGGTTGGGTTTATTAATGATCTATTTAACATAATGCTAATCTAGGAGAGTCAAGGGTTTCTTGACCGAAACTGAACTTTGAGATACAGATTCAAAAGTGTCCTCTCCATTTCTTCACTCTTCACTAAAATTAATACTTGTTTACAGATAACTTTTTATATCTGTATCTCCTATAGGGCCTAACAAACTGTATTTCTTATAGTAGATGTTCAATACATGCTGTGGAGGTGATGTGACCAACATTTAATTGAACTGAATGGAATTGAATCTTATCAGTTGGCACTATGAATTAGCTTTTGGTCTTTGATTTTGCTGTTCACATTGGTAAATATTTTTTATTGTTAATCACTTACAGGATTTTTTCTATAAATATCAATATGCAAAAAAAAAATTGAGGCAAAAGTGAAAAAAAAAAGTGTGGTCCAAATACCTGGGCAAATGCATTGCCTCACATATTCATGTTAGCTTATTCATTTTTTTTGACTCAGTATTTAATGTGGAGCTAAATTAAGAATTATGTAATAGATATCAACTTACAGATAAAAATAATAACATTTGTCTTAGAAAAAATGAGAAAGAATAATATTTTTCCATGGACTTGGGAGTACTCTATTTCCTGTCATTCATTTATTTATTCAACAAACATGTACTGAGCAATAACTTTGCTGAAATAGTCTCCTAGAAGAAACAAACAAACAAACAAAAAGAGATGAATCTTCCAGTCAAAGGGTTCCCAGTGGTATGGAGAATCCATATATAAATGTGCATAAGTTATATATGGTAAGGATTGTGATAGAAATATGCAAAGGAAATCTGTTGAGGAAAAAGGTCAGGGAAGGATTAGTGGGAAGGTGAGACTTGAACCAGTCTTAAAAGGAATGTAGAAGGGATCTAGATAAGGGGATAAAGGGAAGAGAAAGAAGAGTCCAGAAAAGGGGCAGCATACATGAAGTCAGGAAAACATGAAACTGCATATCCAGACCACTAAGTTTCTTCTGCGTAATGGTATTAAGTATGTGTTTTCTTTCTCTTTCTTTCCTTATTTCCTTCCTTCTTTCTTTCGTTTGTTCATTCTTTTTGGTAGTATGATGCAGAATTTTAATTCAGTCTTAAATAAAAAAGAGATTTTGCTCTCATCCAAACCTTGAAAAAGACAAGGATACAGGTTGAGCTTCAACCAAGGGTGGAATTTTCTTCTTTCTTGTCTGCTGTTTCTTGTATTTTTGCTTTATCTTCTCAAAATCCAGAATGGCTTTATCGTATAGTCAAGTTCAAGATTACAGGTGTTCACTCTATTCCATCTCTGTATCTCTGCGTGTTCCCCAGAAGTTCCAGCTAGAAAAACTTTAGCTAGGAGACACTGACTGGCTCTTCTTGGGCCATATGCCAATATCTAGATATATCTCTGAGGCCAAGCAGGGAAGCCATATGATTGGCTCCATTTTTCTTACATAACAAACCTTCCCTACCACAAAGTAGTTGGCAATATTTACCAGGATATATGGAATTTAGGAGAAGTTTGCTCTAAAAAAGTGAAAAAAAAATGATACCCACAAGTTGAAGAGACCAGGCTCCTGCTCTGATAAATATATCAAGTGTGCATCTGATTCTATGGAGTTTGGAATTTTTCCTTTAGATCATGTGGAATTGTTGAAGGGCTTTTTCCAGAAGAATAATTTATTTGTTTGTGTTGTTAGAACCTGTCTCAGTCATCCTTGTGGGAAATGATGAGAGGTTCTACATTGACAGTGGCTATCTATCTATCTATCTATCTATCTATCTATCATCTATCTATCTATCATCGTCTATTATCTATCATCTATCTATCATCTATCATCATCTATCTACCTATCATCTATTATCTATCAACTATCATCTATCTATCTATCATCTATCTATCTATCTATCATCTATTATCTATCTATTTATCTATCTATCATCTATTATCTATCTATTGATCTATCTATCATCTATCCAATATATTTGAGAACCAGAAGACAATTTAGCCAAACAGTAATCTATTAAATGGCACGTAGGTTTGGAAAAGTAGAAGGTGATACAGGAAAGGGGAGGAACTAAGAGTTCCCCTTATTCAGCAATTCAAGTTAATTTTATGTTAAAATGCCTCTTGAATGTATTCCTTCTTTTGAACTCTGTTGTCACTTCATTTAATTTAACCTTCATCATCTTTTCCCCCTGGAATATAGCAATAATCTATTCAACAATCTGTGTGCTTTCACTATCTTACCTTTCCAGTATATTTTTATTCTGTAATTCAAGGTATCATCCTAAAAAAATCTGACATTTTTTTTTTTTGTTTGTTTGTTTAGATAACATTAAGTGCTACTTGGAAACCTAAGGCTGGGAAAAGATCCTAGTTTTTCATAAGGTCAAACAGATTTGTCATAAGCAAGTCTTAATCTACCCCATGAGTAACTAACTACAACACAGTAGAAATTATACACTACAATTTAATATGAGATTGTCTGATGCTTCTCAGCCCTAACTTTCCCTGCTTTCTCTGCTCTCCCAGCTGGAAGTCCAGGAACACTTTTCCTATAATCTGTACCAATAGGGTCAGGTTTAGAGTCTGAAAATTAGAGACACGAATGTAAGAATTGGAAGGAGGAAGGTGACAGAAGACTTTTAATATTTCCTCTAGTAACAATGAGCAAAAACATGAGCTTTATCAGGCACAAAGTTGTTGCTGCTATCTCCAGAAGCTTTCTCGCAGAACTTCTGCCTCATGTCTGGGGCCAGATGTGTTCATTGCCAAAAGTTTCTTGTGGTTCGTGCAACCTCATGACTTCTCAGGTGTTAGTCCCAGGCAAATCTGAGAGCTATCAGCAGTTTTCTTGAATCTTGAAATGTCATGGTTGTTTTTTTTTTTTCATCTTGTATTCAATCTTTTTCCACTTGAAATATCTAGAATGGTTACTGTCATCCTTAGCAAACACAAACTGAGAATTTTATTATCATAAGTGATTCCATGAAGTCAATTATAAAGATAGAATTCTGGGATTTATTATCCGATGTTTTTATATTTTAAAACAGGGATGACATCCTTGCCAGTGGAAAAGGAGGGTACCTGCTAGTCAATGTGATGCAGTGACAATACAGTTAAGTTATCTGCTACCGTTAGGTGTAGTAAAGTGCCTATTGAATACCGTCTGGGAGGCCAAGTAGCAGAAGCAATAAAATATTGCAGGCGGAATTGAGAACTGTGGTGTAGGCGAGCAGCTGCTGACTGCGCTACGGAGTTTACAGAAAGAAAACTGCAAGTAAATCCAAGCCTACGATCGCTCAGTTTAAGGCATGTTTAAAGAAGTAGAGAAGTATTACATCTGGCACCATAAAAATTTTCGAAGTTTTCTAGCCACGGGGCAAATATATTCAAAACGCAGACCCAAAGTTTGATCCTATATATTTTGAATGACAGTGCAATTTGGAACATTGATTGTTAAAGATTAACATCTACAGTTTTGTAACTAAAAGTTTTTAGTGAATTTTAATCAATCTGAATATCTTGATCCCCTCCCCTCGATATGCCAATGAACATCTTTTGTCAGGAAAATTAAGTTTTCATCCCCTGTCTGAAGAAACCTGCTTACCTTATCTTGGTTATTCCAAGTCCTTTAACACTCACCTCCTCCATCCAGTCAGACTTCAAATCCATATTTTACTAGCTCTTCTTTGCATTAATATTGAACAACTATTGCTTTAAATCTTAAAAAAGCGCCAGCCGTTTCAGCAATTAAGAGACAACTGCATATAAGGAATATCTTTGACAATGCAAATTCATTTAATGCAGAAATTATTCTGTGATCCTCTGAAAGTTTATATTGCTAACATTCTTTTCCCTCCTTTTAACACTGAAGTATAGTTGACATACACTGTTATACTAATTTCAGGTGTACAAAAATGCTACATTCTTGGTGTAAAGAAATGAACAACAATCTAACAATGACTATGTTTTTTAAACATGTAAGCCACTACAGTTTAGTGATATTATCACATTTGAATTTCACACTAGCACTACAAGGGAGGTAATAATAGTATTCTCAGTTTTAATGTGTGTTAACTGACATTTACATGGATCAAGACACCTAGTGAGCAAGTGGAAGATCAAGCGTATGAATTCATGATCTAGATATCATCCCATTTCCTATGCCCCTAACGAGAATAAACATGGAAGAGAATGAAGTTACTTTTAGGATCTCGTAAGGAAAAAAATATTTGCATATTTTTATTTATTTATTTACATTTTTATACTTTGTGACGTGTTAGCATCACCCAAGACACAACTTCAAATCTGCAACATTGAAATATGGTCTTCTGGTGACTGGTGCCCATATTTTGAACCTCAGCATCTTGAGAATCTGCAGGAGAGTAAGGTGCTTAATTTTCTACAGAATAAACAGGCTTCTTTGGTCAACCAACAGAAAGACTGAAATTTGCAGATTTCTCATAGGTTAGATCTAGCACACATTTTCTTCTTATTATAGAAATGCAAAGAGGATGTGACTGAAATTTTTGCTTTTACAGGTCCTGTCTGTGGTATGCAGAGATTCTATGTGGCAGTGGTGCAGTTTCAGTTGTGAACTCCCATGCTTTGAAATTTTAGACTCAAGTATATCTTTTGGTGCCTCGGTTAGAAATCTGAAACCCTCATTATTTCTGCATTTGTTAAACTATGTCTTTTTGTTCCACTTGCAGACCAAGTAGTCAGCTTTGATAAAACTTGATCTACATTCAGAGATCTGCTCTGATCTTGGATTTCTAAATGGTTCATCCCAGGGCATCCTAGAATATTTGAGAAGATACTTTTAACTGATTTCCTTTTTCCCCCCTTTTAGCTTGGCTGTTTTCATTTACATACCCGAAACTTTTGAATTTTGCATTTGTTCTGTCTGTTTCTAGGACTGAAAAGGTTTTGTGCCTTTTCCTATCATAAAAACTTTGCATTATATATTTTTTGCAAGGTTTTCATGAATCAATGCTCTTATCTTAAATAGAAAATTTTACCTAACAAAGTCATATATATATATACATATACATATATGTGTGTGTGTGTGTGTGTGTTTTATAAAGAGAATTTTCTAGTATTACTACTATTACAAAGACTTCCATACTCTTCTCTGACTCACAGGTAATTGATTCACATTACATTGTGGTGATCTAAATTTATCTGTGGTGTTTAGAGTAATGAAAGTAATGGCACATGTTTTCTGCCTTAAAGCAGAAATACCGGGTAAATTCTACCTATGGTTGCTCGAAATGTTATTGTCAAGATCAGAAGTTTGAAGGTAATGTTTCCATATCTTTTTTCTTTGAAAATACATTGATCGAAAGATATAGCCTGATTCCTGCAGCTGAGGGTATCTTGAAAAGAGTTTATTCTAACGCCCTATACATAAACAATTCATGGGACCAAAAAATAATCTTAAATGAACTATAGTGTCATTTTTGTATTTTCCAGCTACTTTCTGCATCTCAACTTTTAATTTATTAGAATTCATGAGATTAAATTAGTGATGCTAAATAGCACCCTTCTCTCTCTCTCCCCCCTCCACACTATATTTATGTCATTCCTCTGCAATAACCTTCATTCCATTATTCTTTTCTTATACAAGATCGGTATTTATATCATAAACTCAAGATTCTCTTTCCTTTCTCCTGCTACTCCACCCCCCACCCCATCTCACTTTCATCCCTAATCCTATTTTGTCTTCTGCGTCTTGGAGAACCCAAACTAATATGAGTGGTAACAAGAGTAGTTCAAGACACCTGGTGGCAAAATGAGGATTTGAAATTGATTCATTCTCCACCAGGCTGGTGAAAAGTAGTACATCATGCTAAGTGGTAATTGGGGCGTCGATAGTTCTTAACACAAGGTGGCCACCCAGTTAACTAAAAAATTTCCTGTTTAAGACCTGGGAAAATATCCTGTTGGGGGAAAATATCCTTGAAGTTTTGGTTGATTCAGGAATTTGTAATACATGATGGGAACTCTACCTATAAATACCTATATATAGAGCTGGTGGCTGCTTATCTGTATTGACTCCTTACAGAGAGAGGGATAAGGAGAAACCAAGGGCAATTAGCAAGCAGTTAAAAACCTCTTCAGCAATTTACAAAAGCACCTTTATCGTCCACAGTAAAAGTTGGGAAACAGACTAAAGATCCGATAGAGTGGAGATCAGGAGACATTTGAATCCTCTCCCAGGGAAGATCTAAACACCTTTGAACCTGAAAGGATGGTAACTTCTGGAAGTATGCCTCTGAGAAAGTGGCTCTGCAGATCCCTGAACCCTATAAGTTTATACAGATGTCCCATTTTTTTTTTTTTTCTTAAGAACTAGCATTTGTTTTGTTTTGGAAGATGCTGCAAAAGCCTCTCCCCCACAAGGCAACATGTGACATTTCGGCAGCTTCCTCTGCCACCTTTGCTGACTCACAAGTGCCAACCATGGTTACTTTGGTTAGTGATATACAGGGTCTGATAAAAAAGAAAAGAGATTATATATTGGAGAAATTTCCCAAAAACTGGCTAGCAGATACCAGTAAGAGTCAAGGAAAAAACTCTAGAACTGGACTTTAATGATGCTTGTTATTTACTGCTAGAGAAGCTTCTAGAAGCATGGAAAGAGTGTGGCCAATGCTGAACCTTTGATATGGCTCTATTCCTATAAAAATGCAATAGGCCCCTTGTTGACTGCAAATAATCCCTTACATCCCCAGAGGGCCAACTGCCCATTCCCAGAGGGATAGATACATACCTTAAGTATAAATTTTACTTTTCTGCCCTCAGAGTCCCAGCACACCTACCCAGCATAATTATTCAATGTCTGATCCATAGGCATAGAATGTCATATGATATACCATCTGACCAGAAGACCCACTTTACAGTGAAGGAGGTACAGGATTGGACCCATGACTCTGGAATCCACTGGTCACATCACTTAGTACACTAGCCAGAAGTATCTGGCTTCATGGAGTAGCTGAGTAGCTTTTTAAAGGCACAAATAAATCACTAGTCTGGAGGCAAACTCTGAAAGGTCGGGATACTGTCCTTCATGATGTAGTATATACATTAAATCAGAATGCATACTTTATATGGGACATGTCCCCAATAGTGCCAGGATACTTCGGATGATCAACAGGTGGGAAAAGAAGTCACCACCATGGTAGGTATAATCAATTGTGATCAGCAGGAGCAATTAGGGCTGTTTTTACAAAATGCAGTCATGGAGGAATCAGTGTGAGACCCAGGTGAGATACTTGGGCACCTCTTGGTCCTCACTGGCCCCATTGTAACAGTGAACAAACATGTTTAGGAGACCCGGCCTGAAACCTAATTGACAAGAACTCAGAACCTTGGGAATGAGTGTTTGAGTCACACTGCCAAGACCTTTTGAAGTCATAGTGGGAAACAAGCCTCCACGAATATTTTCATGTTCTTGCAAAGTCAGAGCTTTCTGAATAAAGATTACTAGAAATCTATGTAAAAGATAATTGGATGGCACACATGCCTTGGAAATTAGAGATTGTGCATTTTTCAAATGCCATTTGCTTGCCTTCTAATGTAAAAAATCTTGAGACCGCTTTCTTATCTCTCCCAAAGCCATTTGATGACAATTCAGAGTAGCATAGAGAGGATTGTTTACACAGCAAAGTGCAAGTCTCTTATCTGTCTCCCTCTGGCCCTCTCTTCCCCTACCCCCAGAGAGGTGAACCAACAAATATGCCAGCCTCCCTATGTTAGCTCCAAGTCTAATAATTTAAAGTTCCTTTCCTGTAGTGCAACTTCAGCACATTCAGGTAACATCTGGCCCATCTTATCAGGTCAGGGATATTTAGAATTGTTACTGGAGATGGGCAAGGATGAGTACCAGCTGTGGTTCTGAGACCATTTGTAGAGAGGAGAGGGGCTGGCGGTTGTTTATCTCACTAACCTTCCACTTTTTAAAATTATTTATTTATTTTTATTTATTTATGAGAGAGAGAGGCCAGGCTGGGGGGCAGAGGAGCAGAGGGAGAGGGACAAAAGACTCTGTACTGAGCACCAAGCCTGATGTGGGTCTCGATCATGACCTTAACTGAAACCAAGAATTGGCTGCTTAACTGACTGAGCTACCCAGGCGCCCCTAACCTTCCACTTTTAAGGTTCTCTTCAGGAAGATAAGCCCATAGGAGCTATGGAAGAGCTGTTCCCCTAAGCATCATGGAGTACTAGATATGTGTATCACAAAGGATGGACTGTGGTAGCTTTGAAAACATGACCTCAGATCTGCTATTATAAAGAGTATAATTGACTGATGGCTGCAGTTACTGCCACACTTTCTGCAGATCGCTCCCAGCACAGGACAGGATTGCTCTGCTGGAACAACAGAGCAAACCATTCCTGTGAAATGCAAGATTGCCCCAACAGGTGACTTTGGCTGAAGGTTGGCCCATAGGCCTTGCCATACTTTTCTTGGAACTGTGATGTAGTCTGAGGCTTTTCTTATTTAATCTTCCTTCCATTTCTCTCTCTTTCTATGGGTATCAGATTTGCATCATGCTCTGAAGTTTCTCCTACCGTTTCATGCTCCTTCCACTAATAAATATCTTGCAAGTCTGATCCTGCCTTGCCATCTATTTTCCATAGACCCAGAATGACTAAGTATAAAGCTATGGAGCTGCTTGAGGGAATTTAACATTATCTTCTCCTATGTACTTAATGTGCACTCAGGAAACATTTCCTAAACATTTCCTGAGGGAACGTTTGTTGGAATGTGCATGAGAACAAAGACCAACAGCCATCATGTATTGTTGCTTGCCATGTTATATATTTGTATCTTTTGTACTAAGTGAATATAGCCCTCCATTAACCTGTATGGACAGAGGCAGGAAAGAAAGGACTCTTCATTTTAAGAATGAATGAAAATAGCAGTTGACTATCTAGATGGGTAGTGAGGGTTGTATCCCATGAAGGGACAAAATGAGGTTGTCCATGCTGCCAACCCTTTGTCACTTAGTAACATGATGCACGAACATTTCCCTGTCAAATAAATGTACATGTCAGTGTACCGTTGTCAATCAAGCTGGCTTTTTTTTTTTTTTTAAGGAAAGGATAAGGGATTCTATCTCTGATTTGGTCTAGAAAGAAAAGGAGAAAGAAGGAAAGAAGCCAAGAAAACCAAAACAAGTCAAGCATAACATTCTTACAAAGCAGCAGTGGCGGTTTAAGATTACTATGGAACAAATTATTATTCGGGAGCTAGTGATCTACTCTGGGAATTGGTCATAGATACACACACACTCACACACATACCTCACGCTGCTATTTACACTCAGTAAGCTGTTGATTAGCACTTCTAAACTGCTCTCAATGTTGAGAACTCATTTAGGTCACTTGGGGTGTTTTTAAAAATACCCATGGCGGGACCACACCTCTGGAGACTCTGATTAAATTGGATTGGATGGGGTCTGTGAGAACAGCTGGTAAAGTGTAAAAACAAAACAAACAAAAAAAAAGAGAGAGAGGGAGAGTGAAAGAAGGACTGGTTATTCCTTCCATTTTCTACATCAGTGGAGGTTATGTGTCCCCCTCAACTGTTTGCGGAGGTGACAGTAGAAATTATATTACATTCTGAAGGGGTTGGAGGCTTGGACGGGTTCCTTGTCATGTTATTTCTTGATTGACCCAATCACATTACACTTGAATCTCAATCTAAAGACCCATGACATATTCTTTACTTGATTCTTCCCGTCCTCAGTGTTGATCCCACTGTAACTTGGCCAGGGTCTTTCAGCCTAGAGCCACAGAGTTACATGTTTTGCAAATTATGGTTTTCTTCATATCCTTTTAAACAGTGTTTTCAAGCAATTCGTAATTTTATTTATACTTTTTAAAAGTCCTCTTTTTAAAAGGAAGAACATATTGCATTGTATCAAAAGACATTTACAGAAACAAACCTGACCAAATAGTAAGTTAATACTTGGGGATTAGACCACAGGGCCCTTTGCTCCCCAGTCTGCTGCTTAACTCACTGAGGCATGCCGCTAGTCCATGGCTTTGATGCCAGCCACAGACTCTTTGGATTAATCCTTAGCCTTAATGCCTTAAGACTTAGTGAGCTGCAACATACCAATTCCCACATGTCCCGTTTCCCTTAGTGATGGGTTCGTTTTCGCTTCATCATTTCGGCAAGTATTGTAAGTGTCAAATGGGTCGATAAAAGCATCAACTTTTGGACAGTTCATGTCCCGTTGGTCAGCTAGTGCCCACATGCTGCGAATCAAGTGGTGTAACATTCCCTGAATGTTCCGAAGACATAAGGATTAGGCTGCATCAACACGTTTCTCAGATGGGACAAAGCAATAATTTCTAATCTGCTACATTCCATTGTTGGTCTGCTTATTCATTTCATAGAGACTTCTGGTAACAATTAATACAGTCATAAAAAAGGGAAAATAACAGGGGAAAACATGCACAAAAATTGAAAGCAGATATCTGAATGCTGCTTTCCCGCAAATTTAGATCAACACACGTCTGCCTGGAAACTTGTAAATAGCATTCATAAGTGATGTTATCATATAAAGTGTGGTGGAGAAATCACAATGGAGCCTATTTGTACATTCTGGAATTAATATCTATGAGCAGGTAATTAAGAGAACAATAAAAATACACAAAATGAATGTACACAGGGGAAGGTAGGAACTGAACATGATCCAAATATGTCATATTGTGGAAACCTTGGGGAAATAAAGCTTTATGGGATACTGGCAGATACCATTGCTGCTGGAACCAGCATTGTGAAGTCTTGCAGCTTGGAAATGATGCTTTCAGTTAATAAGGATGCGTGGGTGGAATTAAACTCACCACTCCCACCATTGTAGTCGGAATTATGTGCCTAATTCCCATGCACTGTGTTGGAAATAATTCTTGCAACCTTTTATACGAGAATGCTTGCAAACAAGCCAAGATAAACCTTCTGCCTGTTGCTCATGTGCGCATCCTCTTAACATTATCAAGGTATACACCTTTAGGTATGCACACAAGCATCAGGGATACTCCAGTGTGTTCCACTTAGCCAAGCGACTTGACTTTAACTTTTGACCCAATGAAAATCGTTTTGAAAAGACTACAGGTTATTCAAAGGCAATGTCACTAAACTAAGCAGTACCTTCCTAGACTAGCGCTTCCTGGTTTTAGGAATATGTGTTGAAAGAATATATGCAAAGTATAGATACAAGGCAAGATATGGCCTGAGTGATTTAAATGTTTTGTTGATTTATCTCACAGTATAATGCAGAAGGCTTTGGGAAAAATAGTGTCTCATATTTGGGGTACGGCTAGGTGCACGTGCAGCCTTCTCTGCACAATTCAGTGCACTTTGATTTGTAATAGACTAGATTTCAAAATCAATAAGTTTATATTATCAATTGTGTGTGTGTGTCAAAGAAAAAGGAGTTCAGATTTGCTTTAAAAGTATTTTGTATTTTGTTACAAATAAAGTCCGAAGAAATTAAAGCATACAGTGATTTTTATAGATAATTTTGAAAAAAACTACAAAAAATTACACAAGGGAATGTCTGGACACAGTTTCCAAATTTCCCAAAACATACATTTCCTTTTGAGATAGACAAAATGGATTAAGCTCCTTGAATAGTGTAAGCACAGCGTTTTCTGTCACAAATTGCTTTAAAACAGTGTGTTCCCATGTTCACTTACCTTTGTAAAATTGCTAATAAGTAAATCACAAGAGTACTACTCTCCTAATGAAAAGATATTAAATGAAAACATAGGCATTAACATAAGCATTTTTCGATGCTCTTCAGTAAAGTGCCCCATCAAAAAACCACAATAAGGACAAAAAATTAAAACCAATGTATTACCCCTATAATAAATTAATTCTTCTTCCATGATCTTTGCCCTGTATCCTGTGGTGACTCATAGTAAATTGTTTTATAGGTTCTTCATGAGAAATACAACTTTTCTCACATGCCAGCAAGACTTGCTTGACTTAAAATGGAAATGCTATCATATTGGGACATGGTATGGGTTTCAACAGGCAAATATTTATAGGAGATTTTTTATCGTTAAAAAATACCTCAGTTTGTTAGTAATGGAAGGGCCATATAGTATTTGTTGTTAGTCAGGGAAAGGGGCAGTTAGTCACCATAGGAGAAAGGATCACACGTTGAAGGAGCTTCAATTCTGCGACACCTGTGGGACCTGTATTGAAATTATTATCCCCCAGCTTCTTGCCGGGAAGATTTAAGAAAAAAATGTTTTTGACTGTGATGTTGTCCATGCTCTTAATAATCCTCAGGATGGATAGTTTTAGACAGAGGGGAGTCTTCCTTCTGCCAATGGCAAAACTGACAAAGTTGAAGTGTTACTTGATCTACATAGAAGTACAAGCAGTTACTTCTCACTTGCCCTTCCCCCATCTCTGTAACGCACTTTCTCAGCCCAGCTCCCTAGCAAAACTGTCTCTGGAACATAAATTCACTCATTCTTTCAGAGACTAAACGTCACTTTTTCCTTGTGCCTTTGAGATTTTAAGAAATGCACTTAGACTATTTGGCTTAAACTAAAACCTCTGAATGTCTTTCAGAAGAAAAGGGGATGTCCTAACCTGTGTGTGTGTGTGTGTGTGTGTGTGTGTTTACCAGGGGCACAGGGGGAATTCTCTTGAGGTATAACACAGAGTATGGAGATTATATCTTATCTATTTTGGAAGAGTCCTACCTTTGAAAGTTGCTCAGAGATCAAAACTTCTTAACGTTCACCCTCTTCTTAACATTAAGAACATCAGAAAACTATCACAAAAGTAAAGCTTTAACTATACATAAATGTTCTTCAGGATTTTTCCTTACTAATTAGGATCTCACAGTTGTTCAGTGAGTTACTCTTTTCCAGGGCACCTTGTACATTGTAGACACTCAGTTTTTATGTATTTTACTGGATATGTGGTACAAATGCATATTTGATTAGATGTGATGCAAATTATGCTATGTTTGGCTGATATCATCCCAAGATGGGTTCAGGAGTGCTTGCTTATTATTGGAAACCAAAATTCAGTGATAAATTGGCTTTGATAATGATGT
This sequence comes from Mirounga leonina, assembly GCF_011800145.1. NCBI lineage: Eukaryota > Metazoa > Chordata > Mammalia > Carnivora > Phocidae > Mirounga > Mirounga leonina. The sequence goes on along the minus strand of NW_023270415.1, from coordinate 27,826,799 downwards.
ACACAAAGAAAAAAGATAAGTACAAGTGTCATTTGCTTTTAATAGTTGGTCCAATATTGGAAGGTGGTCATATTATAATAGAAACAAAAGTTAAGAGTCATTCTGTGCCTGAAACCCCTCTCCCTCAAACTGACACATGCTCTATAAAAATCTAAATAGATTTATTCAGAATCCTTGATATAGCCTTTATCTTCAGGGGTATCCTTTACTAAAAATGAATCTCTGGGGATTAAGAATGACAAATTGCTAATTCTTGTGCAAAGCATATTTTGGGATGTGTGCATGAACTGTTCCTTTTCATATAGGATCAGCCGTTCCTTCCCTGCATTGCTTCCTTTAATCTTTCAAGCTCTTACCATATACTATTTAATCACTGGGTAAATGCAAAAATATATGAAATATGCATGCGATGTAATTCCTTACCTTGATAAATTCTCCAGTCTAATGCAAAATAGGGTGCATACACAAAAAATTGTATTACAATGTGACAGTTTCTTCCATAGAAGTAGTACAAAGTGCTCTGAAAGCATGAAAAGAAAGAGATTCATAAAATAGATGATATTTCAGTTAATTATTGAAGATCAGTAAAGATTGTTACAGGCAGAGGTAGAGATAGGACAATCCAGGAAAATCAAGTAGAAATCATATTTCAAAAACCATAAGAACTTCATGTGGTTAGAGAATAAAGGTAAGTAAGAGGGGACAGGAAAAAAAAGTAGTTAAAAGTAAGCATAAGGAGGTAGGGTGGGTCTAGACTGAACAAACCATGCCTGTGTACAAAAGTAGTTTGTACCTCTCCTTGTGCAAAAGAGGTTTTAAAATATATTTATCATATTTGTGGTCATATGGAGGTACATGGATTATTACGGGGAGAGGACTAGATGGGAGAAGAGGAATAGAACAATCAGTTCAGATTGAGCTGGAAACTTTATTCCTGTTTGAAGGTATAAGACCCAACCTTGGAAGAAACCAAGTAGCAGACTGTCAAATTCGCATTGATCAAATGTGAAAGCATGCAAGATCAGCATACCCTTTGGAGGACTGGCTGACAGAGTGTCTGCTTTACACATGGTAGGAAGCGTACAGCCAAAATGCTGAGTGGTTCTCATTCCTCATGGCTCATTAAGATGAGACGAAAGGGGCGAGACTCACATTTCCAGCTCCACATCTCTAATAGAGGAATGTCAATGGGTTGTGGCAAATTGAAATGACAAAATATTACTCTTTTGTGTATTTCCAATGGAGATGCTGGGTATGATAAAAGTTGTGTACATAATCTGTTGTCAAAATCCAGAAAAATAATTCCAGACCCAATGCAGTGATATTGTCTATAATTCTCTACGTTAGCCTGACATCAATATTCTTTCCAGCATCATGGAGGGGAGCAGGGGGAGTGCCTCATGAAAATTATAATATATCATGTGTAACATATAATCACTTAAAAGAAGAGTCAGACAACTTCTCTAGCTAGACTTTAAAAGGATTTTTCATAAATAGATAACCTAAGAGGAATGAACAAAAATCTAGCAGTTTGGTTATTTTCCTTTAGGGTGGAAGTAGTTTAGTACTGTATGAGGCTGGCCCTTACCTAGCACCTGAAGCGAGCTTGTGAGCTTCTAAGTCAACTCATACCAAAAAGGAAAAGTAACCACATATCGTTTGTTCGATCATTCATTCATTGTTTGCTTCCTCATAATTACCATTTTATTTATTTATTTTAAGTAAACTCTGCCTCCAATGTGGAGCTCAAACTCATGACCCCAAGATCAAGAGTCTCATGCTCTACAGACCGATCCAGTCAGGCACTCCATAATTACAATTTTGGATAACTTTACCAAGCACTGTGGATACAAAGTTATAAAAATAATGACTCCGTTCTTGAGGTATTTTCAGACTAGTAGAGATAAAAGGCAGACTTGCAAATAGATAAATTGTAACAATGTGACAAGTACAAGGGAAAGATGGAATTAACTGTGTCTAGGACAGTCCAGGAAGGATTTACAAAAGTGATATTAGAATTTTGTCTCGAAGTATGAATGGCAGTGAGCCAGGTTTAAAGGGGAAAGTCATACTAACAAAGAATTTTAGTTAAAAAATGTATCTCTAAGAAAAATAATTTTAAAATCTTGAGATCTAATAGAATGATACTTTCAAAAGCAACAAGAAACAAGAGGTACAGATACATTTGAAGTGCAGTAAGCAGCTTGGACTCTTTATCTTTCCAGAAAGTGCTGGATGGCCTACTGCACTTTGCCAAGAACAGTAACAAAGGAAAATCTTCCCATTCCTTTCAGTGCTAAGGTTTTTCCTCCTAATGTCATGCTTTTCTTCCATCATACCCTCATTTTGAAGAGTACATCGTTAGAAATATTATTCTGGATATCAGTAATCAGGTATATGATATTGAGAGCCTGTATTCATATATTGAAGTATTTTAATTTAGTAGCAAATAATTACTGGGTTTAGAATTTCACCTGTCTAGTTAGATTCTTAGTTTTGCTTCTTAATAAATATATGAATTTAAGCAACCTATTGATCATGTCCTTGGAACCCTAGGTTTACTAATCTATAAAAAGGAGGCAATTTCCCTGCTTCCCTGCTACATAAAGTGGGAGAGACAAAGGCTTCTTGGATCATGCTTTACATTGGAAAATGTAAAATACTGTAAATGTGAATGTGATATTATTATAACAATGATTATCTGTGGTATCAATGCATGTCTGTTGAGTTAGGGTAAGAACGAATGCCCCGTTAAGGAGAAACATACTCTGCTCATTTTGCCTTTTGGAAGACGACAGAGGAACCTTAAGTAAAAATATCTATCTTCTCATTTAGCCCTACTAATGAGTGGTCATGTGACAATTGGCTTACCTTTCTGAATCTCAGTGTTTCTCATGTGTAAATTGTGAATGGAAATAACTAACAAATACACATGTAATGTATTTCTGTTTACAATAGGATTTTGCATAGAAAAGTTCATGAAATTTACAAACCTATTAAGTAAGAAGGTTTCTTTATGCAAAAACTGAGACTCAAAAAAGTGTATTATTTGTTTGAAGCCAGAAGTTTAGTAGCTTTGAGAGCCAAACTTTGACTCCCCTCATTTGTTATTATACCCTTGATTCTTCCTATAAATAGCATGTAGTTGCCTTCCCTAATTCTAGGTGTGCTATGTTTCTTAAAGGGTTTAGATTCATTAAATTAATACCTATGTATAAGGCACTGTTACTGTCATTATGCTTAGAAAATAAGGGCGAAAGACGTGTAACATGTTTGTGCCTATTTCCATGTATATACATCTTTTTATCATTCACCTTAAATTATATAAATATCTTATTCCCCCAAGATATAAAATAAAGTAAATATTCTCATTAGATTTTTACATTTCAATGATTTTCTATAAGTATGGAGGATTTTAATTTTATTCCAGATACACGAGATAAGGCATCAGTGTCTTGCTAATTTAAGTTTAGGAAAGAAAAAGCCCATTCAAGCCACAGTTGCTCCTAATTCACACACTTAAGGCTCTGTTTGCTTAGGTTTCATGATAAGCTATGGCATCCTCAAAGAATTAGCTGTAGGCGAGGAAGAAATCTTTATTCCCTTAGAATAATCAACTGAATCACCCTGGGATAGGGAAACAGGAGTGAATCAGGGTTTTGAGTACTTTTAAGCCCAGTATTAGATTTGAGGGCCCTTGTCTGCCTACACTAATGGATTTTAAACAAAAAGGTATTCATTTACTTTAAGAAGTACAAAGTTTATTTAAGAGCCCCTGATTTCTTTAGAATATGATATGAGTCTTGGCAATAAACAGAAACACATGATTTCGCAACATGTGTCCACATGTGGTTCGTGTACTCCGCATGTGTTCTTTCAATGGGTCCTATGACCTTGCTCTGGATCACATGTGTTATACATACGCTTTGTATGGTTCACATCTGTCTTAAAATTTTTTTCCCCTGACAGTAGACACTCTTGTTATATTACCATTTGCTATAATAGTTAAATTCAAGGAAATTAACTTGAGAGGATTTGTGGGGGAGGGCATGTGTTAGTTTTGATTTATATTTGGTGTGTCGAGTGATACCCATTATAACTGCTTATCGTATCTCTTTGTGGGCATACTGTTGCTGCCTTCAACCTCACTGAAGCCAGACTAATCCAGAGATGTTCTTAAACTCCTGTGACTCATATGAAGGTTATCATTTTAGAAGAGACCTTGAAAACATACTCTAGATTTAAGGTTTAAAAAAAAAGAAAGAAAGAAAAGAAACGGACATTTCCAGGAGGAAAGGCTTATTTTTAATTTCATAGTGTGAATGCAGAGCTAAAAGCATTTAAAGACATATAGTAAATAACAATATTAATCATGTAACAAAATTAAATTTAAATTAAATTTAAAAGAGCCTTATGCAGTAGATCACAGTCACAAAAGAAGATATGAAATTAATGTGGACACCTGCCTGTTTTACTTATATTGGGAAAAAATAAAATTCATTGTCATTTAATGAATTACTTTCTATTATAGTACAGTTAATTATCTTCTCCTTTTACCCCAGGAAATATCTTCTAAAACTCACAGCTGTATCTGAATACATGCTATCTATTAAACAAGGAAGCAATACTTTCTATTAGTTAGAGTGTATTTGTTTTCATGTCTTTAAAGAACATTCTAAAATTAGAGACTTGTCTCTTGAATAAAACAATGCCGAGCTTAATGAAGTCTGAGAAGCAGTGACTCCATTCTGTATCTTTTCTTGGTGTGTGGATGTAATGCTCATTAGTGGTAATAATACTTGAAAGTAAATGAAGCGTATTGGATTGTGGCTACCTTATCTACACACTGAGGAGGAATGTGGCACCCCCAGCCAACAAGTTACCTAATGCTCAGTTGGCCAAATGTTAAAAGAGAATTGGTGCTGTAGGCGATTAAATCCACAGTCTGCCCCTGTGGACCAGGCAGCCGTAAATAAGCATTTTAAAAGAATTTCAGCCTTTAATGAAGAACAGGGGAATTTCTATCAGTAATCAGAAACAGCTTTGGAAATACAGGGACAGTGGTATGCATATTTTGATTTGTTGCATAGAACAGGCATTGTTTTAGAGACATTCCAAAGAATGAATCGCACTGTATTAGTAAATGTTTAGTTGCTTTTGAACATTTGAAGAATTTAGAGACAACTTTCTAGAATAAAAGGAAGCATCCTGGTGAGAAGTGATTATACTTAATTAAAAATAAGTGGCATAGAATGAAATGAGAGAAAGAACAGGTACACCAAACAAGGAAAATATACAAGCAATTGTAATCCTTGCAGGCACTGCATGGAAATCTGTGTCTATATTTAGAAAGAACTTTTAAATAAAAAAGAAAACATGCTTTTATCCTATAGTCTGCAATAACAAGCACATTAATACAGCATATGAAATCATCACAGCTAACAAATCATCATCAGAATTCTCAGGAGTAAATAAAATTCCATTTCCATGTAGTTAAATATACTTAGAACAGAGCAGAAAAACATTAAAAGCAAGGGTAGTTTAGAGGAAAAAAGTGAGACCTAGTAATAGGAGGAACATGCATTCAGACTCATGGAATGAAAATGATTTGAAATGTTTATCTTCATCTGTGTGGATCACTATTTCGATTCAGTTAGATAGTCAAAAGTAGTAAAATATTTTGTTTCACTTTTTTCCTTCTGCCTGGAGTCAGTAATCACCCCGTACATCGTGTTGTATATGAGACTGGAATTCAATGTGCTGTGGATTCAGAGGGATAATGTAGGCAAATAACATCTAAATGTAGAGAGGTGGCAAAAAAAAATGGTACCGAGAATTGATGGGGCTGGCCCTTTACCTCACACCATGCAGCTGTTCATCATGTTCGTGGAGATGATCTCTTACGGCTCTACCAATACCTTGCTGGGTGGAGTGGAAATGAAGGTATTTTTATTACTTATTGTCATACTAACGGGGATAGATGTACTTCCTGAGAGAAATTACTAACAATAGGTAGTTAATGCATGAAAGTCATGGGCACATCCAAAATATCCTGGTAATGATGAGTTCACTCCTGTGCTCTCACTCCCAGAGGAACCACACCTTGACAGTTTACCTCATTGCCTCCTTGTTACTCCTATACACAAATACCTAATAGCCATCTCACATTTAAACAAATTAACATGACCCAGGATTCCTCAAACTCTACCCATTCCATAATTTTGCCAGCTCAATAAAAGTCAACCCCTTCCACCAGATACACCAAAAACATTGAAGTTGTCTACAACTTCCGTCATTCACATCCACATCCAGTCTGTGAGCAAACACTGTTGGCTCTATTCCCAAAGCCTAGACATCCAGAATGCACATTCTTTCTTCATTGTCATCATTTCTTGCCTGAATTTTTGGAAAAGCTTTCTAATTGCTTTGGCTCTTGGTCTCTTTCAATCTATTTGCAGTACATCAATCAAAAGCATATCTTTTTTTTTTTTTTTCACAAACCATGTTTGATTATGCCCCTTCTTGACCCCAACCCTTCAAAACTTTCGTGCTGCACTGAGGGTGGAAGCCACATTTCTTACACAGGGCTGCATGATCTTATCTCTTTTCTTCCCTCACTTTGCCTCAGATACATTGACTTCTATGATGTGCTATCCAGCAAGCATGAGTCAGCTGCAGGGTATTGGTACTTACTGTCATTTGTCCCTCAAACAAGCAGGCTTCAAATATCCTCTTGGATTATTCACCCTCTTCCCATAGGTCTCCGCTCAAATGTCACCTAATTGGAGGACTGACACTCCCCAGCATGATTTTTCTCTGTAGCATGTATCTCCATCTGATACAACACTCATGTGCCCACAATGCCTAGAATAGTATCAAGGACATAGTATTTATTCAATAAGATCTCATAGAATAAATGATTTTCTTCACTACAAGTGAAGAAAAATAAAGGCCTAGAAATCTTATCAAGTCTCAACTTGGCAGAGAAAGCTATAGATTAAAGAGGTAGAAAGGGGATAAATTCGGAAGAAACACCAAAAAGGGGAGCTTTAGCCATGTGCTCTCAGGACAGTCCAGAGCTGTTGAGGAACACCAAATGGAAAAATTGACATCAGAGATTCACCACATTGTGATCATATGTTCTGGATCTTTGTTCTAAGCCCACTGGGTATTCTAACCCTATGAGGTGATGACCATAGTCATCTTTTTTTTTTTTTTTTCCAAAAAATGAGGACATCAAGGTACAGAGACATTAAATGACTTGTCCAGGTTGCTAGGGTAGAACGTGTCAGGGCTGGTGTTGAAACTAAGGCAAGCTGGCCCAGAACCATCTCTCTTAAATAACATAAGGTATTACCTTGAATACTGTTGTCAAGAGGACCCATGCCTATCTAACTCCTGACTTAATAGAATTTCTAGGCTTTAAAACCTAAGTAATTAAATCTGAAATTATTGTGACTCCCCTGCTGGCCAAGCCCCAGCACCACTTGAGATTCTGTAACCCTGTGAAGCTCATCATAGATGGTGGGTAGGCACCTCTATACCTTACCTCTCATTATATGCAACATACATCAAGTCATGCATAATCAACTTGAAAAAGATACTCTTCTCAATGAGGATGGCTACACTTTTCAGTTATAAGCCTAAATGTCTTTACTTAATCCATCTATTATGGAGTAGGACCAGGCCAGTTTTGCATGTATGACTTTAACCACCTTCAAATTAGAACTGCTGTATCTTGATGAGTTCTGTGATTTACATCTTAATATATTTTGCAAGTCCAATAGAATATCCCATAGAATTACAATGTTTAATATTTGTATAAGGTATAGATTTTATACTCATATCACATTCAATATACTGTCCCATTAATTTGTACTCAGGTGTGTAAGTAGATATAGACAAATGCCACGGATTTGCACACACACACACACACAAACAAACACACATTTGTTTTTCTCCTTGGAGATATTTAGCAATGCACACAAGGTTAGATCCTGCTTTTGATGTTGGAATTTGGCCTTTTTTCTTGAAAGTTTATTTATTTATTTATTTATTTATTTATTTATTTATTTATTTATTTATTTA